>NC_064759.1:0-295000 GCF_011397635.1 Epinephelus fuscoguttatus | reverse complement strand
GTCTGTCTTTGTCTCTGTCAGTCTCTGTCTTCCTCCCTCTGATGAAATAAGACTGAACCATGATAAAGGGGGACAGCAGGTGTTGAGGACGTGGACCGTCCTTGTCCTCCTCAGTCCTACCTCTCAGTGTGGCCGAGGTGTGAAGACCTTTGGGCTCATGTTTCTGGATGGTCTTCAGGAGGTCTGGGTCCGAGTCAAACAGGTCCCTCTGGTTCTGCCAGTAGTTCCCAGGAGACACCAGAAGACAGCCATGCTCCGGCAGCACCGACTGCATCCTCCGTAACCCTGGAAACAGGTCTGTCACCTGGAGACACAGTGTCTCCAGACTGCGAATCCCAGAGCTGACAGAGGACAGACAGGGAGGTGACAGGGAGGAGACAGAGGAGAGACAGGGAGGAGACAGGGAGGAGACAGAGGAGAGACAGGGAGGAGAAAGAGGACAGACAGGAAGGAGACAGAGGACAGACAGGGAAGAGACAGAGGACAGACAGGGAGGAGACAGACAGGGAGGAGACAGAGGACAGACAGGAAGGAGACAGAAAGACAGGAGGGAGACAGAGGACAGACAGGGAAGAGACAGAGGACAGACAGGGAGGAGACAGACAGACAGGAAGGAGACAGAGGACAGTCAGGGAGGAGACAGAGGACAGACAGGGAGGAGAAAGAGGAGAGCCAGGGAGGAGAAAGAAGACAGACAGGAAGGAGAGAGAGGACAGACAGGAAGGAGACAGAGGACAGACAGGGAGGAGAAAGAGGAGAGACAGGGAGGAGACAGAGGACAGACAGGAAGGAGAAAAAGGACAGACAGGGAGGAGAAAGAAGACAGACAGGAAGGAGAAAGAGAACAGACAGGGAGGAGACAGAGGACAGACAGGGAGGAGACAGGGAGGAGACAGAGGACAGACAGGGAGGAGACAGGGAGGAGACAGAGGACAGACAGGGAGGAGACAGGGAAAAGAAAGAGGACAGACAGGAAGGAGACAGGAGACAGACAGACAGACAGGAAGGAGACAGAGGACAGACAGGGAAGAGACAGAGGACAGACAGGGAGGAGACAGACAGACAGGGAAGAGACAGAGGACAGACAGGGAAGAGACAGAGGACAGACAGGAGGGAGACAGAGGACAGACAGGGAAGAGACAGAGGACAGACAGGGAGGAGACAGACAGACAGGAAGGAGACAGAGGACAGACAGGGAAGAGACAGAGGACAGACAGGGAGGAGACAGACAGACAGGAAGGAGACAGAGGACAGACAGGGAGGAGACAGAGGACAGACAGGGAGGAGAAAGAGGACAGACAGGAAGGAGAAAAAGGACAGACAGGGAGGAGACAGAGGACAGACAGGGAGGAGACAGAGGACAGACAGGGAGGAGACAGAAAGACAGGAGGGAGACAGAGGACAGACAGGGAAGAGACAGAGGACAGACAGGGAGGAGACAGACAGACAGGAAGGAGACAGAGGACAGACAGGGAGGAGACAGAGGACAGACAGGGAGGAGAAAGAGGACAGACAGGGAGGAGAAAGAGGACAGACAGGAAGGAGAAAAAGGACAGACAGGGAGGAGAAAGAAGACAGACAGGAAGGAGAAAGAGGACAGACAGGAAGGAGAAAAAGGACAGACAGGGAGGAGAAAGAAGACAGACAGGAAGGAGAAAGAGGACAGACAGGAAGGAGACAGAGGACAGACAGGGAGGAGAAAGAGGAGAGACAGGAAGGAGAAAGAGGACAGACAGGAAGGAGATAGAGGACAGACAGGAAGGAGACAGAGGACAGACAGAGAGGAGAAAGAGGAGAGACAGGGAGGAGAGAGAGGACAGACAGGGAGGAGACAGAGGACAGGGAGGAGACAGAGTAGAGACAGGGAGGAGACAGAGGACAAACAGGGAGGAGACAGAGGACAGACAGGAAGGAGACAGAGTAGAGACAGGGAGGAGACAGAGGACAAACAGGGAGGAGACAGGAGACGTTAATGATCTATAAACTGCATTTTGAACAATAAAAAGAGAAGAACTGAAACTGAGTCAGTGTGACAGACTGACAGGTGGAGAAGATCTTTTTGAAGGAGACGTTTTTTCTCTGACACTGAAGGCAAAAATAGTTTGTTTGATGGTTTGACTTTGGTCCTGACATGTCAGGGGACATGACTTTGAACTGGTCCTAACATGTCAGGGGACATGACTTTGAACTGGTCCTAACGTGGTGGGGGACATGACTGAACTGAACTTATTTATTTTACTTCTCAGTAAACTTAAAGTTTTCTGTCTTCAGTTTGTCTCTTCAGAGACTTCAGCAGACGGAACGTCTCTGTGTCTGTCTGTGTCTGTCTCTGTGTCTGTCTCTGTGTCTGTCTGTGTCTCTGTGTCTGTCTGTTTCTGTGTCTGTCTCTGTCTGTGTCTGTCTGTTTGTGTGTCTGTCTGTGTCTCTATGTCTGTCTGTCTCTGTGTCTGTCTGTGTCTCTGTGTCTGTCTGTCTCTGTGTCTGTCTGTTTCTGTGTCTGTCTTTGTGTGTCTGTCTGTGTCTCTATGTCTGTCTGTCTCTGTGTCTGTCTGTGTCTCTGTGTCTGTCTGTCTCTGTGTCTGTCTGTGTTTCTGTGTCTGTCTCTGTCTCTGTCTGTGTCTCTATGTCTGTCTGTTTCTGTGTGTCTGTCTCTGTCTCTCTCTGTGTCTGTCTGTCTGTGTCTCTGTTTCTGTCTGTGTCTCTCTCTGTGTCTGTCTGTCTGTGTCTCTGTTTCTGTCTGTGTCTCTCTCTGTGTCTGTCTGTTTCTGTGTCTGTCTCTGTGTGTCTGTCTGTGTCTCTATGTCTGTCTGTCTCTGTCTCTGTGTCTGTGTCTCTGTTTCTGTGTCTGTCTCTGTGTCTGTCTGTTTCTGTGTGTCTGTCTCTGTCTGTGTCTCTATGTCTGTCTGTTTCTGTGTGTCTGTCTGTGTTTCTGTTTCTGTCTGTGTCTCTGTTTCTGTCTGTGTCTGTGTTTCTGTGTCTGTCTGTGTCTCTGTTTCTGTCTGTGTTTCTGTGTCTGTCTGTTTCTGTGTGTCTGTCTCTGTCTCTGTCTCTGTCTGTGTTTCTGTGTCTGTCTGTGTCTCTGAGTCTGTCTGTGTCTGTCTGTCTCTCTGTCTCTGTCTGTTTCTGTGTCTGTCTGTGTCTCTGTTTCTGTCTGTGTCTCTGTCTCTTTGAGTCTGTCTCTATGTCTCTGAGTCTGTCTGTGTCTGTGTGTCTGTGTGTCTGTGTCTGTCTCTTTGAGTCTGTCTCTGTGTCTCTGAGTCTGTCTGTGTCTGTGTGTCTGTGTCTGTCTCTGTTTCTGTCTGTGTCTCTATGTCTGTCTGTCTCTGTTTCTGTGTCTGTCTCTGTCTGTCTGTGTTTCTGTGTCTGTCTCTGTCTGTGTCTCTGTCTGTGTCTCTATGTCTGTCTGTTTCTGTGTGTCTGTCTCTGTCTGTGTCTCTATGTCTGTCTGTTTCTGTGTGTCTGTCTCTGTCTGTGTCTCTATGTCTGTCTGTTTCTGTGTGTCTGTCTGTGTTTCTGTTTCTGTCTGTGTCTCTGTTTCTGTCTGTGTCTGTGTTTCTGTGTCTGTCTGTGTCTGTCTGTTTCTGTGTGTCTGTCTCTGTCTCTGTCTCTGTGTGTGTTTCTGTGTCTGTCTGTGTTTCTGAGTCTGTCTGTGTCTGTCTGTCTCTCTGTCTCTGTCTGTTTCTGTGTCTGTCTGTGTCTCTGTGTCTGTCTGTGTCTGTGTTTCTGTGTCTGTCTGTGTCTGTCTGTTTCTGTGTGTCTGTCTCTGTCTCTGTCTCTGTCTGTGTTTCTGTGTCTGTCTGTGTTTCTGAGTCTGTCTGTGTCTGTCTGTCTCTCTGTCTCTGTCTGTTTCTGTGTCTGTCTGTGTCTCTGTTTCTGTCTGTGTCTCTGTCTCTTTGAGTCTGTCTCTATGTCTCTGAGTCTGTCTGTGTCTGTGTGTCTGTGTCTCTGTGTCTGTCTCTTTGAGTCTGTCTCTGTGTCTCTGAGTCTGTCTGTGTCTGTGTGTCTAACCCTTTTTAAATAGTTTTTTTAAATAGCAAACTGTGCAAATTTGCAGGAAAGCCCAATCAGTCTCCATAAAATTGCAGAGCTTTTAATAAAGTGCAAACAAACTGACGTTTCGACGCTACTGCATCTTCTTGACTCTGAAGAAGACGCAGTAACCTTTTCCTTATCTCACTCATTAATCACCATAGGCCTTGATGCTGCTCTGATGGTCGTGCAGCGCACTCACTCACCTCCGCTTATTTGCATTGAGCAACTGGGTGATTTATTCATGCGTAGTAATGATTATACCTCCTGATTAAACGCACGTGTCATTTTCAATTTTTTATTAACAGAAATTAGGCTGATGTTTGAATCAAAATAGGCTATATATCATGAATTACTAGAAAACAAATACATTCTACGTCAAATCAAGATGTTCAGCAGCAGTGAGCACCCCCATATAGTCAGAATGGTACGGTCTTGTTTCATAACCACATTTTGCGATGATTCGACAGCGAGACTGGCAGTCGAATCAGACTTCTCCATTCGAATCACCAAATCATCCACTATTCGGGGTCACCCCTAATACAGCATGTGCCTTTTTTCAGGGGAAATGGGGGGCGTGAGCACGTAACATAATGTGTAGCTCAGCATGTGATGTACTCCGAGGGAAGCCGCAGCTGGTCAGTCCTTCGGCGATTCTCTCATAAGGCCCGTCTGACTTCCGGTTTGGGTAAGATGGATTAGACGTGCAAGTCCTGCTCCCACAACTTTTTACAATTAAACCCTTTTGATACCCCATAAACTCTCCAAACAAGCCGAGGACACACCATCAGAAAATGACATCGTATTCAACCAGGCAGAGTATAAGAGACCAGAGTGCCAAGCCAATCCCTCCAGCGGAGACGACGGCAAGTTTAGCATGTCGGCCATAGCCTCCTAGAAGAACACCGCCAGGCCCTCGCCACGGATTTTAGGACCACTATTTCGACACTCAAAACAAGCTCAATCACGTTCACGCTAGTGTCGGCCCATGCTCAGAAAATAAGCTTGCTCGAGGAAAGCACCAACTTGCAAGATGAATGTTTATTAGCATTGGAGATAACATGCGCTACACTTACCGAGAGCAATGCTAAGCTGTTAGCCAAAGTTAGCGATCTCGAGGGCCGGAGCCGGTGTAACAACATCAGAGTGGTCGGCATACCTGAATCAGTTGAGGGGCCGCGCCCATCCACTTTCTTTGCAGAATTGCTTATGGTGGTTTTTGGTGAAGGTTTCCTGGAGTCACCACAGGAGTGCGACAGAGCCCACCGGACGCTTTCTGACAAACCGAAGGCAGGACAGAGACCAAAGCCCGTTATCATCCCACTACACAGGTACCAGGTGAAGGAGAGGATCATCCGCGAGGCCCGTGCTAAGAGAGGCAAGCTGCAGTACCGAGGCTCCCCCATCTCAATCTATGAGGACTACGCTGCCACCACTTGGACAGCTGTTATAACAGGGACAACGATGGAAATAAGTCCTGGACTTTTTCATTCCATCCCTGACAAATGCAGACACATGTTTTTATTGTTTTAAATTCTATGTATTGCTTGTGTCAATAAATCAAATCAAATCAAATCAAAACTCCGGACGTGATGCAACAGTGCCAGAAATACCAAGACGTGATGTCTGAGCTATACAACCTGGGCTTCAAGCCAGCACTGCGGTATCCTGCCAGGCTTGTCATAGTAACAAAGGACAGAGGTAGCAAGAGACTCTCCTCAGTGGCAGAGGCCAAGGACTTCATAACATCCACCCACACAGAAGGTATCTGTCCAACGGGGGCAGTTGATGGCCTCAACAGAAGTGAGCTAACACTATGCTAACCAGATAACTGTTCCCGTATTAGCCTTGGACAGGGCTGGAGCTGATCGACTGGCTGCACCATTAGCAACACTAGCCTGCTATTGAGCTAACGGCTAATTATGATAACTGACATTTAGACACCTGAATAACGACTGCCAGCCGTTTTTTGTTTGTTGTTTATCTATTTCTCTTTCCATGGCATGCTTACTGTAAGTGTATTCAGCATTCTGTGATTGCTGACGTTTTTTTAGCTCCATTTTTTGTTGAGAGGAGAAAGGAGAAAATGAATAAAAATAACAGAATCCCTCTTTCTACCTGTGTTAACATTTACCTGTGTTTACATTTACAATGACACGGGACTGTTGACACCTTTTAATCCTAATTCATGCTGATGACAGTGACATTACTCCCCCATGGGTTACTGTGATTTCTATTTTTATTATCTCTTGTGTTCTACCTCCTTTTCCTCTGCCTCTTGTTGGGCTATCTGAAGTATCCTTATTTCCTGGTATTCACTCACCTCCCAAAGTCAGGGCTCTGATCAGTTTAATGATACCATATGATTGGTTTGTTATCAGTGTTATTAAGATCACGCAGCCATTTCTACCTCAAGATGGGTGTTAATCTGCCATTCACAGGTGATGCTTTCAGGATATTATTTGCACTGACGGAGGGTTACTGATACATGTGCCTTACGCAGAGTACTGTTTGCCTTTGTTCAATTCTATGAAACATTTACACACTTGACTTGAGACAAATTTTATGATTCTGTGTTTATGTGATTGTTCTTTTTAGACCTATGGGGTCAAATACTATAAATGTAAGGGAAGGTAGCTCGAGGTGATGCCAGAACCAAGATTACTGGTGTTTCAAGGATATATGCTTTCCACTGTTGTTTGTTTGTTTTGTGTTTTCTTTTTTTTTCCTTTTCTTGTTTTCCCTCTCTCCCTTCCCCTCCCCTCCCTCTCCTCCCCTGCAGGGTCAGGTGGACTCATTACTCTGGTGACATTAGATGACTGGGGCAGCTAAAATAACAGGTAGCGGAGTGCGTCTGATCTCTTGGAACACCAAGGGCATGAACAGCGCAATGATGGTTGGTAAGTTTTTGACACGCCTGCAACACCTTAAAAGGGACATTATGTTTCTGCAAAAAATACATCTTAAAACATCAGATACCCTCCGTATCAAGAGAGTATGGATGAGTCATCTATTTCACCCAAAGTTTTCCAATAGAGCTAGAGGGGCACCCATTATCATTAATAAAAGGGTCATGTTCGAGCCACTGAATGTTATACAAGATACCGAAAGCCGTTATGTTGTGGTTACTTGCACTCTACAGAAAACACCAGTAATATTAGTCTCTATTTACGCACCTACTTGGGATGACGACCAGTTTTTCACAAGGCTCTTTGCCGGAATCCCAAACTTGGACAGCCACCGTATAATCATAGGAGGAGATTTCAATCTTCTTCTTGCACGTACACCATACATTTTCCCGTATTGACTTGTTTTTAGTTGATAATAACCTACTACACTGTGTGAGCACATGCAACTATGACCCAATAGCCATATCTGACCATGCTCCAACCTCGATAGACATCAGTTTCCCACATGGTACAACCCAACCCACCTGCTTTCGGATAATAAGTTTGAAGATTTTGTTGCTACACAAATCCGCTTCTATATAGAGTTAAACGATAAACGAAGGGCTAGGCTGGCAGAAATCGCGGAGGAACTCCTCAAACTTGACAGAATCTACTCGACTTCTCCATCCCCCACCCTCTTCAAAAAATGGCTTTTATTACACTCAGAGCACAACCTGTTGATGACGCATATAGTGGAGAGACAGCTTAGACAATTCAATTCAATTCAATTTTACTTTTAAAGCCCAATATCACAAATCACAATTTGCCTCGCAGGGCTTTACAGCATACGACATCCCTCTGTCCTTTGGACCCTCACAGTGGATAAGGAAAAACTCCCCCCAAAAAACCCTTTAACGGGGGAAAAAAACAACCAAACAATGCTTCTTTGAACAAGGAGACAAAGCTGGGAGACTTCTGGCACAACAGGCCCATGCAGTTAGCACTTCTAGACTAATCTCCAAAAGCAAATTAACTGACAGTAGGTACAACTCTGACCCAATTGGCCTTAAGAGTTTTTTCTGTATTCTACACCAAATTGTATTCCTTGGAATGCCCCCCAATCACTACAATGACCCCTAACCCCTTAGACTCATTAACTTACCCTCAAATTGATGACAATATGACGAAGGAATTGAGTAGACCTGTCTCTACTTTAGAGATTCAAGAGGCAATCCAGTCTATGCAGAATAGGAAGTCACCTGGTCCCAGTGGCTTCAAAGCTGAATTTTATAAGGCATATTCAGCTTTATTAGCCCTCATTTTAGCAAGAATATTTAACGACTCCTTGTGGTGGGTGAGGAGGGACACCTTGTATTCAGTCCGGGCGGAGACAGGAAGCCAGTGTAGGGAGCGAAGGATGGTTGTGATATGTTCATATTTCTGCACTCTCATCAGGATCCTAGCTGCAGAGTTTTGGATGTATTGGAGACTCTTGCTAGGGACCCCGATGAGAAGTGCATTACAAAAGTCCAGTCTGGATGAGATAAAGGCATGGACCAGTTTATCAGCATCTGGGAGGGTTAGAGTGGGCCGGAGTTTGGCGATGTTGCGGAGATGGTGGAAAGAGATCTTGCAGAGATGATTTTTGTGGGATTCAAAGGTGAGTTGAGGGTCCATCCTAACACCAAGGTTAGTAACTGATGAGGAGAGGGGAATGTTGTGGCCAGAGAAGGTGATGCTGATTGTGGATGATGATTGGGTCTGATGAGGGGTGCCGATTATGACTGCTTCAGTTTTGGAGCCGTTTAGTTGAAAGAAGTTGTGCTCCATCCATACTTTTACCTCCTCCAGACAGATAGTGAGTTGTTATGATGATGATGAAGATGATGGGGCTGCGGCTGTGGTTTTGACATATAGTTGTGTGTCGTCCGCATAGATCCACGTTATCGTTGAAATTAAATCTAGCAGCCTTATTTTGCGCTTGGAGTGAGTGATAATTGTTTCATAAAAACGCTGTAAAATCCAACTCAAATCCTGAATTTAATTTAATCTGCACTGCCTCTACCGTCTCATTGTCCACTCTGTGAGCGCAGGAGGGGGAGAGGACGGCGCGACTGCATGGAATATATTTATTTATTTATGTAGCTAAATATTTCCAGTGCATTTATCATGTCTCGAAATACAGCCATTAAGCACAACCGTTACACTCATTTCATCAGCCCTACTTAGACATGTGCTGTTCATGACAAAGCTGGCATGAAGAAACGTGTTCACCTATTACACTTTCATCTTTGAATTGTATTTCAAATTACACGTTGTATTTTGGGACAGGGATACCACTGGTTCATGCTGTAATTCAGGTTGGGTGTCTGATCAGACTGATTGCCATAAACATATAAATACTGCGGTGACCCTCGTGCGTAATTGCGCAAGATGGCACTGGCACATCCTCCTTTTTGCCTCCACCTTTAATAAATGTGATTCTTTATGTCGCACATCAATGTCAAACATCCTCAAATTTAAAAGCAACACATTAACTACATGTTGGTACAGGAGTAGAAATATTTGGTCTACCTTTAGATCAGACCACTTTTTTTTTGTTCTGTCACTGTCGGTGCAGTCCCACAGACACAGCTGACAGCATCAGCAGCGCTGATGTGTTGCCACTTTTTTTGCTTTCTTTTAGTAGTGATCCCGCTGCTGTGGCCACCAAATAAAATCTTTCTTAAGTCCTCCACCTCCCGTTAAAGGGTCTCGAGCTCAGTCTCGGAGAAATTCCGTTTATTGGTTCATTTCTCACACCTGTCGCCGTGACTCACAACGAGAGAACACTTGCATGCCGGCTTATTTATATGCAGATCGCATTCACGAGGTGATTTGCATGACCATTTATGGTTGAACTAGGGCGTGTAGAGGGCGGAATATGAGGCGGATCTGGATGTGCACAACTCCAGGAGGTCTGTGATTTATAAAGAGAACTTTGCGTGCAAGTGTGCGTGCGCACGGTTTTATAGATCAGATTATTTTTTGGCGCATCCCATTTTCGGCTTTTGGGCGCACGTCAACTTTTAGTATGAATCCTAAGGACCCTTTTATAAATGAGGCCCCTGGTCTTAATAGGGGCGTGAAGGTCCAAGAAGCTGCTCAGGTGGCTGTAATAGTAGTCCAGTGCCTCGTCAGCTGATGAAAAATCAGTGGTAAGACACTAAAGATCTGCAGTCAGGGTTTCTGTATTGATGTTTTTTATATTTCTGAAACTGATTTGGCATTTAGGCTTAGTGATGGAAGATGAGGAGGACAGCTCCATAGAGATGGCCTTGTGATCAGACACCCCGAGGTCATAAGCCTGCAGATTGGTAAGATGGACAGAGTTAGTGATGACCAGGTCAAGAGTGTCCTCCCTGGTGTGTGTGGGGACATCGACAAGTTGCATTAAATTGAAGCAGTCCAATAATTGGAGGAATTCAGCAGCAGAGCAGTCAAAGGTGTTGACATGAATGTTTAGATCACCCAGGATAATGACATTTGCAGAAGATGTGCAGAAAGTTGAGAGGAGATTTGACAACTCGGGGATAAAGGATGAGTTAGGTTTGGGTGGCCAATAAATAAGCATAACTATCATGGGAGAGGGTGGTTTGCAATTAAAAGCAAAACATTCAAAAGAGGACAAATCTGGTAAGGTTAATGGGGACAAATCCAGATTGCCACGGTATATTGCTGCAAGACCACCACCATGGCTTGTGTAGCAAGCTTTCTGGAGGTAGCTGTATCCCGTAGGACAGCCTATATTGAGAGCCAGAAAAGTATTTGGTTTGTGTCAGGTCTCTGTAATACACAATAAATCTAAAGACTTGTCAAGAATGTGATTGTGTATGAGTCAGGATTTGTTTGTGAGTGACTGAGCATTAAACAGTTCAATTTGACATTTGTTGAAGCAGCAAGTCTTTGTACCGGCCTTAGTAAACTGAGATCCACTCCATGTTTTCCATCTCTCTCACTGGGGGCTGTTACCATGGAGATGCCCAACCTACTTTCCCAGTCGAGACAGTGCTCTGATGTAGGGATGTCACGATTACTTGATTTCACTATTAACCGCGATTTTAAATGCCACGGTTAATTATTCATAAAGATTCCTCAACACCGTCACTCTCCAAAGATTATGCCGGGACGCGGAACCATATACAGTATGTCAGCTCAACTCACACGGAACGAAAACAAAGTTACACAAGCGGCGTCTCCGAGTGATGAAGCATGGATGAAGAAGACTTATCCCCCCCCCCAAAAAACGGATAAAGTCAGCCGTGTGGTATCATTTTGGCTATCGCAAAATGACCGAGGGATCATTGTTGACGACAGCTTTTCAGTTTGTAAAACATGCTGCAAAAAAGTCGCGGCCAAAGGATCAAACACGAGCAACATGATACAACACCTGCGGGACAACGACCCAGCTTTATATGCGCAAGTAAAGGTAAATGCACAATAACTGGGTTAAAATATGTCAATCTCAATTTATCTAATGTAACACTGAATTAAAAATTATATATTAGCGTGTCATTTGCAATTAATGGCGTAGTGATATGATACGAGTTGGGCTTACAGCACAACGTGACAAGCTAAGGCAGTAGGGGCAAGCGCAAATCGTGGCAGCGGCAGCTAGCCGTGCGCTTGCTGTCACTCCGCTAAGGCACATCTCAAAAACTTTTTTGATGGATAGTTTTGCAGTCTGTGTGCACACAGCGTGAGGTTGTAATGGTTTTGGGTCCGTGTAGCTCTTTGGAGTGAGACGATAGGCAGAAACTCACGTCCACACGACTGTGGGATTTCACAAATGCGCGTCGTTTATTTTTACATCAACTTAAAAACACTCCAAGCTTACCAAGCCTGGTTGTATGGCTACTATATTTTCATACATGAACAAAATAGTCGCCACACGTACTTAAAACCATCACTGTTGTGTTGATAGACAAAAGAAAAAGCAGGAGCACATAAGTATGCGTCCTACTAGCGTTGGGTGTGCTCAACAGACTCAAATCATAACAGACACTCCTTGATGATAGGCGACACAGTATACACCATGTTAAAGGCACATTTCATATATTCGACTGTTACAAGTTCAAATCCTTTTTTTTAGTCGTCAGACTGTTTCAGAGTCAGTGTGCAATGTGGAAGATATACGTAATGTCTTCTCAAGGTCCTCAGACAGTGAACATTTAGCATTAGTATTACCTCCTTTTGCTTCCTCCCATCTGTGTTGAGTAAATGTTGGACTTGTCCTTCCAGCACGATGTCTGTTTCATTTATTATTAACACTGCACGAGATATGCTCTCAATTTATTTGTGTAATTGTAATTTAAAGAGAACAAAGAGACACGCACATGCTAGAAAAAACTTAGACTGCTGGACCACAAAGAGGCATGTAGTAAAAGTAGAGTCCGCACACTACTTTTTGGTTACTTTTCTTTCTTGCTATATTATTTTTGTTATGTTGGCATGGAAATAAATGAAACTTCTATAAGGAGTGTTCATGTGATTTTACACATTTATAGTGTGAAATTAATTAATGCATAATAATCGTGATAATCGTAAAACTGTGATTATTTCTCTGACAATAATCGTACCAAGAAAATCTATAATTGTGACATCCTTACTCTGATGACGTGTTCGAGGAGCGACAGTTCGCATGGATGACCAGAACGCCGAGATGGCGTGACCCGACTGTGAGTAGTAGACAAACTTTCTGTGGGGGCTTCTATGAACATATATCCTTCCCAAATTCTTGTACTTGTTTCAACACAACCCAATCTGCCTCAATAAATCCTTTTTCACTAACCTGGACCAACACTTTAATGCATTTATCTGGCAGAGCAAACCAGCCCGTATCAGGAAATTGAGCCTCCAGCTCCCGAAGTCTGAAGGAGGACTAGCACTTCCAAACTTTCGCCACTATTTCTGGGCTTGCAACATCACCAAATTAATACACTAGGTCCATTGCCGTTTTATAGACACCTGTCCACCCTGGGCTCACACTGACATTTCATCCTCCCACTATTCTCTGCACTCTGTGATTTCTTCACAGCTGCCCATCAGTGTTCATAAGATGTCGCAGAACTTGGTCGTCCATAACACAATTAAGATCTGGCTTCAATTCAGGAAACAACACGGTCTACTTAGGGCTTTGATCCATGCTCCAATATTGAGCAATTACTTATTTCCTCCCTCCTTCTCTGATCCCACTTTTCGTATGTGATCAACTAAAGGCCTCAAAACACTTAACGACTAGTATGAAAGAGAGACTTTTTCATCTTTAATGTTTTGTCAGCTAAGTGCAATTTACCTAATAGCCACTTTTCGATTCCTCCAAGTGAGGCATTTCATCCAAAAACAATTTCCACATTTCCTGAACCGCCCCCCTGAAGCAGTAATAGATCAATTTCTCTCCCTCTCTCCTGATCAAAAAGGACTGATATTCACCATCTATAACATAATTGACCTCCTGAATCCGGTCCCCACTGTATCGCTTAAGGATTTGTGGGAGCAGGATTTAGGGACAGAGATAACTGACAACCAGTGGAAAAGTATTTTAAAACTGGTCCATTCCTCATCCATATGCACCAGGCATGGCCTTCTGCAATGTAAAGTGCTCCATAGAGCCCACTTCACCTATGCTAAATAAGCTAAAATATATTCTAACCACAATGATGCTTGTAACCATTGCAATTGCATATTTTTTGGGTGTGCCCGAGGCTGACCTGCTTCTGGTCAGATAAATTCAAAACTCTTGAACAGGCCCTTAACACAAATTTAGAACTGAACCCCCTCACTGCTCTTTTTGGTCTCCCACAAACCGAAAACTTGCCTAATACTGCAGGGCGTGTCATTGCTGCCACCACTTTGTTGGCAAGGCGCACCATTCTTTCCAAATGAAAAGATGCTTCTCCCCCAACCCACAATAGATGGATACAGGAAGTCTTACACCTTCTACAACTAGAGAAACTAAGGTCGTCACAAAAGGGGTCCGTGACATCCTTCTATAAGACCTGGGACATCCTATTAGCCTTTGTTAGGGACAAGCTTATGCTTTTGTTTGGATTTTATTTTCGCTCTTGGTTATCCTTCCTACCACTAAGCAGATACCATGCTGTAAAAGACTTGTATGCATCACCCTGTATTGTCTCAAAAAACTGAATAAAATGATTTGGGGACAAAAAAAAAAAAAAAAGTCGGCCCGTCCTTCACCGTCCCCGTCACCTGACGGTTAATGGCCTCTTCATTTGCGAGGACAAGGAGGGCGCTGTAGTGTAAAAGTTTGTGCTTAGTAAATCAAGTAACAAAGTTAAGATATCTAAGTGATTGGGAAACAAAAAAGAGCCATATAATCATGTACAAGGCATTATAAAAGCTTTGAATCTGTATTAGATACTGTCGACGTCATTTACTCCTTTGATCATTCACTCCTTTGAATCTGTTGTCAAGGTCATTTACTGAAAGAACACACCATGTCCTGTTTAATGATGAAACACATACTCAGGTGCTGTAACTAGCACACACTTGCTCACATATTGTACTCCAAGGTTTTATTTTGCTTGAAACTAGAAACACTGTGGGCCGTGTAGAAGTCCCTGGAATTCACATCTTGCATGAAACTAGACGCATTGTGGACTGTATAGAGAGTCCCCAGAATGCACATATTTTTAAAAAATAGAGCGAGAATGGAACCGAACCTAAGGGAAGGAATTTTGGGAAATTCCAGGCTACATCACACCATTAAAAACGGGCCCAATCAGAATTGGACACAAAGAAGTTCTCCACCAATAGAATTGGGTTCGAGTGGGAAGGATTAGTAAAAAAGGTGGAGACTCGTCTGGATCTCCACCAGCATATAAGCTAGGGTTCTGAACGCAGTTCTTTAGTCACACTCCGGAGTCTGACTCACTAAGTTGTATGTGTTAAAGCCTGTTGACACATTAAACTTGATTGCATCGGACCTTGCCTGTTTCCAGTGTTTCTTTAAGTATTTGCCAGCTGAACCTAAGAGATCAAATCGACATTTGAAGACGACTAACAAGAGACAAGAAGTTCAAGGTCGGGAGCCTACAGGCCCACTTCCAGGCACCGAATCTTTGACACTTCAAGTGGCGAGTTGCCAGCCAGGAGAGAAGGGCGTGTTGGAGCCGGAGACCAGGGGCACTGGGCTGTACGCCGGACACACAGGTGGCCACCAAACTAAGGTAAGCAGAGCCTTTTTTCTGCCTAAACCGGGTGTGTCTGGGGTGCAGTGCTGGAGCCGCTCAGGTCGAAGGTATTTGACATTGTTCCTCCTCTGAAGAACCTAGTTATGATGAATTAATCAATTGAATTGCTAAAAGAGATCTAAATTGGCTGAATTATCAGGAGCATTATTGAGTCACAACTAACATCACTGGGAAACGGCTAGGTCTGGTGTAGCGCATGAGATCTTGGCGCGGAAGAGTGAATGTGTGTGTGAATGAAAGGAAAATAAGCAACAAAAGTAGATAAGATAGTTAAAGTATTTAAAGTATTGAGAAAACAGAGAAAATAAAGAAGTAAAACCGGTAAAAAAGTAAGAGATAAAAGCATAGCCGTGGTTACCGCTATTGACTTGACCAACGTACCCTTTAAATCTGTGAAGGCAGGGTTGTTGAATCAACCAATAGGCTGCTCGGGCGGTATGCAGAGATAAAAAAAGAGTCAGAGGTACTCAAAAGCATATACGTGGTTACCACTGCCGAAACTTGCCAACGCTCCCTTTAGCCTGTAGGGGCGGGGGTGTTGATGCCAGCCGGCAGGACGGAATGCTGGAAGTAAATCTGCGGATACCGCTGTTGGCTTGCCTAGCACACCCTGAGTGGGTGTGTCTAGGGGAGACACCAGGACTGCAATAGGCGGTTTACTCTTAAGAGATAAAAGGCCTTAAAAAAGCTGCTGTGGATACCGCTGTTTTGAGGAAAGTGACCTCCCAGCCAAGAAGGAGGGGGAGTCACTGTAGACAAAACGGGACTGAACGGACAGAGCTTAAGACGTTGCAACCAAAGAGAAAAAGAAAAAATAAGTCAAAAAAGTTAACAGATCAATCAAAAAGTGTAAAAATTGTAAAAATCTGACTATAAGGTGTAAGCTTGTTGTACATACATTATAGTATATCTAGAAGTTAGGTGTGTAAAAACAGTATAGTGTTGTAAATACAGTAAAGTGTTAAAAATATAGCTGTAAAAAGACTGACAAATCATTGGGAGACTGACTTGACAGAGAGTACGAAGGAGGAGGTGAGGACTGCAGCCAACACAGAGTGGGGAATGCAGCCAACAGTTGTGAGCTTACACAAAAACAGAGCTTTGTTATAATTTGACATTTTGGTTCTGATCTTTAGTGGGTTAAAGGTCATTACAAGAAAACAGACAATCTAGGGTTTGTATGTTTTGTCATAATCTGGTATCTGTGTTTGTTTTGTGAAATCTGTTTTAAAGTTGTTATATGAGGTAGTTATTAACAGTGTCTCAGTGAAACAAAACCAGACAAGGGCAACCTGACGGCGTCAACAAATTGTCTGGGGACTGGAAAGCTAACGGTACCAACGAAAAGTCCACATGTTTCACTGATTGAACCACTTGCTCGGGTGAACTCCATACAAACTGGTTGGCTGTTAAGGGGAGAATAAAAAAGACATATCTGTTATTTTAATTTAATTTTGAAGATAAATAAAATAAGCGATAAGTACAGCTTAAAATAAGTAATTATAGCGTATATGAATAGGTTTATAATAAATAAAATAAGTAAATAAAGACAGGTTGAGATCAAACTGTTCAGAGCTGGGTGGAATAGAGCCAGCAGAAAAGAAATTAAATTAATAAATCAACCTGTTGCAGTAGGGAGGTGAGCACTGAGGGAGAAACAGTGAGGATCTAAAAATAGATGGATGAGGGAGAAATCATTGAAGATGAGATCTGGGGAGAAGAACACTGTTTAACTGAGGGCCCGATAGAATAGGGGGGAATAAGAACACATTTCTGGATAGAAAGGACTTATTACGATAGCAATGGGGTTGAGCACGAGCAAAGCGAGCAAAAAAATCAAACAAAAGCTCTGGCAAATCACCAAATTTGTAAATTTGAAAAAAGTAAAAGAACTGTTTCCAGGTGCCCCGTGGGAAGCGCTTTTGCGCAGATTGTGGAATCCTTCCTCATTACATTCACTATTGCAATACTTGTGTGAAAACTATGAAGGCGCGCCAGTAGCCTCACTGCCTCTGCAACAGATAAGAATACAGGTACAAGTACAACAGGAGAGATTTATCATCCGCGGCTGCAGATCACTGTAGTGCCCAGAAAAGTTGAGTGGGAGACAGGAAAATTTGGGTGCATAGTTCAAGTTCCACAGGAGGACGGGTCACATAAATTAGAGTATAACCAATTAGAGGAACACGATACAAAACTGCCATAACTGTAGGGAAAATAGTGGTGCTGATACGTACTACAGAAACAGATAGACAGCCAGAAATCTCTAGAAATAGTGAGGCAAAGCAAGGCTTCATGGGAGCCAAACAGGGTAAGGTAAGGTAACAGTGATAAGACAACATCCAACTCGAGCTAAAAGAATCCGACGGTGTGTGGCTAAATGGCACAAGAGAACATCAGGAAGACATTGTTGGCCTCTGGATGGTACCTTCAATCTGGCATGCTGTGATGAGGTAGAATCAGAACTAGGACACATTGAGGCTCGCGATACTAAGGCCAGTTACGCGTTAAAGAACAAGCGAGCAAAAGAAAGAGAGGTATTGGGATGGTTCAAACAAACAGGGACAAAAATGATGGTGCAATTGGAGGAAAAAGGAAAAGAACAGACAACAGAGCAGGTGGCGCCACAACCCCTACAGAGCCCACAGCACCGCCCCTGCCCACACCACCGCCCCCATACCCACAAGAGCCTACACAACCAATAATGGGACAATATCCGTTGTTGGAAGACATAGAACTAGGGGACCAAGTGGGAGGGACGTTCACAGTAACCCTGAACAAACACATTAAAAAGGAGCCCAAACGGAGAAAATCATCAACCCTGAGAGCCCAGCTGCCGATGGAGAAACCTCTCCTCTCAGACACAGAAAGTACTGATGGTTCGATAGCTGATGAAGAAGATGAAGAAGCTGAGGCCCCGGAGATAGACAGATATCGAACACCTCGCAACAGGAGAGTTAGTGGTGGTGCCTGGACCGCAGATATGGAACTAACGGGACTTATCAGCCAAGAGGAAGCTCCTCCCATTGAAGAAGAGGTCCCACCCACGAAACGACGTAAAGATCAGAGACACAAACAATTAAAGGTAAAGAATACTAAGCCCCACTACTCAAGCTGTCACGACCTCCCTGTTGAGGAGATCAGGCACCCACAAAAGACGAAACAGGAGCGGCTGCTGAGATGCCAGAGCACCCCAGGCATGAATATAATAATAGAAAAAGAGCTGCAGCGCCTCAGAGAGGAATGGCTTAGGCAAAGAGTCCCAAGGTTGAGAGTGGTCATGAGGACATGGTGCGACAAATGCAGGAAATGATTAATAGAACTAACGAAAAATTGGACCAAATGTCCCAGGAAATAGAGACCTTGGAGGAGGAAATTAAGCAACCTCAAGGCCCGACACAAGAACAACAAAGACCTAATGCCAAACCCACAAAAGAACACATCACTATACGACTCCAAGGCACAATGGAGACAGACAAGGGGCGAACAGAAGAAATACCAGATACAGACACTGACCTGGCGCCACATAATACCACAGTGCACAGCGGCAGTCTGAGTCCAGAAGGTATGACACTAAGAAATGGGAGAGTCATAAAGGTACTCAAAATGGCGGATGAAGAGAATGAAGACAATGAGGGGTCCAGCATGTACCCTATAATAACAAAGACCAGTGGCAGAAAACAATACGAACCGTGGCCATTCATGGACATGATAGGCCTGGCAGAGCGCCTACCAATACTCACAGATGGTGCTGATAAATGGATATTGGCCCTAGAAGAAACCACAGCCGGCATACGGTTGGCGGTGGGGGACATCAAAGCCATCCTCATGTACGTGGCAGGAAAAAAAAACACCAAGGAGATATTTACAGACGCTGGGCTGAGTGCTGCCTATGGAACCAACATCAATGATGGAGTGGAATTTGGAGGCTATCGATCTCGTGTGTGGGAACAGCTGAGAAAACATTACCCAGCAAAAAGAGATCCATCCAAGCTGGAAGGAGAAACCATGGGGGAGGATGAATGTCCTTCAAAATTCCTACACAATTTCCAAAAAAGATGGAAGGAAGAGACGGGAGAGGCATGGAATGCCAACAAGACCACTCAAAGCCTCTTTAAAATGATGGTGAAAAAGGCCATGCCTGAAGAGGTACAGCGACGCCTAGAGGGAGTGGTAGGATTGATGAAGATGGAATGGCCACTGTTTACAGAGCACATTGTTCATCATGTAGAGCTCTACAAGAAAGACAAAAAGAAAAAAGAGGAAGATGATAAACAATTGGCTAACAAACTAACTCAGTTACAGCTGGGAGAGTTAAGCAAACTGGTGAAAAAAGAGAAAGAAAAAGCCAAGGTTCAAGCCCCCATGGTAATGGCAACCCAAGCAACCCCACAGAATGGCCAGTCTCAAGCTCCTCCACAGCCAACCCTGGCTGACTCCAACACAACAGGTAATGACACTGCTATCAATGCCACACACCACCATCATTACTATCAGACACAGACACCAAGAGGTGGTGGCGGTCAACGACCCCCCAGAGGGCGGGGCCGAGGAGGAAACCGTGGATGGAGAGGGGGCAGAAACCTCACACCAGGCAACCAGCAGGGATATCAGGAACAATTCAATCAGCAACCAGGACCACCTCACATGGGTGCAAACTACCCAGGGGCCAATCAGGCTCCACCTGATGGTCTCTGTTGGGGGTGTGGACAGTCAGGCCACATACGAGCTCAATGCCCCAGCAATCCATGGGAAGGTCCAGCACAAAACTGGCCCAACATGGAACAGCCACGCCTTGGTAGGGATGCCCAGAGGAGCCTGAGGGGGAACTGATGTTACCAGCTATATCATTGCAATCACATGATGAACCAATCATACCTGTTGTCATCCAGGACCGTGAGTATCCTTTCATGGTAGACACTGGTGCTACATATTCATGCATTGGAAAAGAAGGCTCAAGGATCTCCCTCTCCACATCATCGATAAAAACAATAGGCTTCTCTGGGAAATCACAAATCATACCATTAACACAGCCTGTTCCAATGCTCATTGCAGGCAAGGTCATCTGCGCTCCTTTGCTGTATTCAGCCTCCACCCCGGTAAATTTATTGGGGAGAGACATTTTGTGTCCCTTGAAGGCTAACATCATGTGCACCCAAGATGGGCTGTATTTGGACTTCCCTGATGATCCCCCACAAGGCATGATGTCCCAGCTTCCCCAGACTGCACCAGGAAAACAACAGGCCCTAGTTTATTGGCTCCAGTTGTCACCTACAGAGTCACATCTCAAACAGAAATGGGCTGAATGGGAGACATGGATTCGCATGCACTATGACACAGCACACACCCCCACTCTTCCACTGCACTGCACGCTCATGTATGACAAAGATCAGACTCACGTAGATTACCAAGAGTGCTGGGATGCTGCAATTAACAAAAAACCATGTCTGATCACAAGTGAGGACATATTTTTGGGGCCGGAGGGTGTAGCGGCGGCTGTTCACCTTCCGGAAGAATTATCAGGGTGGTTTCAGATACCTAACTCCACACCACATGTTACATTGTTGGTGGCAGGAAATTGTGAGTCTCATCATCTTGGTCCTATGGTTAAACGTGCTCTGCAGGTGCAAGAGTGGACGCCTACACAAAACAAATACATTCACGTTTCCAAAGATAAACAGTTCATCAGGATCTCACTCAAAGTAGGTGATGAGGCAGTAGCACACAAGGTAGCGGTAGAGGTAACCACGCCCACACAAATGGCAATCACTACAGAACATGAAGAAATGCTAAACCAAGTTCCACCACAGTTGTGGACAGCCCACAAAACAGACGTAGGTTTAATAAAATCAGCTCAACCAGTCCACATTAAGTTAAAACCACATGTTAACTTACCATATCAAAAACAGTATCCTCTCAAGCAGCATGCCATTGATGGCATCAGACCAACAATTAAGGGGTTGGTAGAAGCAGGGGTATTGGTTGAGACTAGAAGTCCTTGTAACATGCCTATCTTCCCCATAAGAAAACCACATTCCACAGACTACCGTTTGGTCCACGATTTACGAGCTGTAAACGCGGTAATAGACGGGGAAGTACCACATGTTCCAGACCCACATACGTTGCTATCAAATATCCCACCAAACACCCAGTGGTACACAATCATTGATTTGTGCTCAGCCTTTTTCAGTGTACCACTACATCCAGATTCTCAATATCGTGAAGGTACGAAGGCCGACAATTTACTTACAAGCGCTTGCCACAGGGTCTATCGGAGTCGCCGTCACTATTTAACCGCACTTTGACGCAGGATCTGGCTAGTCTGAATGTATCCAGCACTGTGTTACAGTATGTTGATGATTTGCTTATCTGTAGTACAACCAAAGAGCAATGTGAAAAGACTCCATTGCTGTACTCACAGCCTTGGCAGAGGGCGGACATAAGGTTAGCAAAAACAAACTGCAATTCTGCCAGCAGTCAGTAGAGTATTTGGGGAGACAATTATCTGGGGACAAACGGCTTATTGCACCCTCACAATTGGAAGCAGTAATCCAGGCCCCTCAACCGCAGACGGTTGGCCAAATGTTGTCTTTTCTGGGTATGACAGGTTACAGCAGACCTTGGATTTGTGACTATGCTATAAAAACTGCTCCCCTCAGGGCTCTGTTTAGGGCAGCAGGACAAACAAATAATGCAGCACAGTTGCAGTGGACAGAGGAGGCGAAGGAAGCGTTCCAAATCTTAAAGAGTGACATGCAATCCGCCCCCACGTTGGGAACGCCTAATTATGCTAAACCTTTTCACCTCTATGTTGCAGAGAAGTCTGGATTTGCGTGTGCTGTCCTGATGCAAGACACACCCACAGGTAAACAACCACTAGCCTATTACAGCACCAAACTTGACAACATAGAAGCTGGTTTGCCACCCTGCTACCAGGGACTGGCAGCAGCAGCTTTTGCCTTTCAGAAAGCATCATCGCTGACCATGGGACATCCTGTGACGCTATACACTTCTCACCAAATTCATTCATTATTGACAAGTCCATGTTTTGTTTTAACACAAGCCAGACGCACGGGCTATGAAGTTGTTCTGTCAGCCCCTGAACTTAACATACAGCGTTGCACCATCGTTAATCCCGCCACAAAACTGATGTTGCCCATAGAAGGTGCACCACACAATTGCATTCATGAAACAGACAACTTTATGCGCGCTAGGGAAGACTTACATAACCAACCAATTCCTGCAGATCTCACACTGTTTGTTGACGGCTCTTGTTTTCGCGATGGCACCGGAAGTCATGCAGGATATGGTATTGTTCAACTCAATAACACTGACCAAAGCTTTGTAACACTGCAATCTTGTAGCCTCGCTCAGCCTTGCTCAGCTCAACTCGCAGAGATAAAAGCCTTGACAGCAGCGTGTCAATTGGCAAAGGAAAATCACTAAATGTTTACACAGACTCAGCATATGCCTATGGTGTATGCCATGTTCATGCCAACATCTGGAAACAAAGAGGATTTCAGAGCAGACGGCACTCCAGTAACCCATGGAGCTGCCATACTTGACCTTTAGAAGCCATGTCACTTCCCAAAGCTCTAGCTGTAATTAAATGTCCAGCTCACCAAAAAACTGATACATTGATAGCAAAAGGTAATAACCTTGCAGATGAGGCGGCTAAACGAGCGGCAATAGGTGCAGTAATGGCACCTATACTTACCATACAAGACTCAGAACCACTCACTTCCTTGCCCTCGCTAAAGCTGCACAGGATAGAGAAGAGGAAGCTGAAAAACGTTTATGGGTAAAAAGGGGAGCTATAAAGAACATGAGACCAGGGCCACTGCATGAAGATTGGCTAGATGCCCATGGCGCTTTGTACTACCCACCTTATTATTAAGACATGCAATAATTTGGGCGCATGGTAGTGACCATTGCGCAAGGGGGGAGATACTAAGGAAACTACAAGCAGTATGGTGGTCACCATTTATGGCAGCTACAGTGGATAGGGTCTTAAACGAATGTGACATCTGTGCACAACACAACATCAGGAAAAATTTTTCAGCTCCATTGGCACACATACCTCTCCCAGACGGTCCCTTTCGACATATCATGTTAGACTACATCGACAAGGGACCACAGTCAAGAGTTAGGGGAATGAGATACGTTTTGGTGGTCATATGTAGATTCAGTAGATGGGTGGAAGCAAAAGCTACAGCAAGATCAGACCACAGAACAGTTGTAAAATTCTTGTGCCAAGAGGTATTCCCAAGATTTGGGATGCCTGATACCATATCATCAGATAACGGTAGCCATTTTTTGTCTAACGTCATGCAAGAGACATTGAAACAACTAGGGATCAAACAAAAATTTGACTGCGTGTACCATCCCCAATCACAGGGAGCTGTAGAAAGGGCAAATGGTATTCTGAAAACCAAAATAGCTAAAATAGTAGCAGATAGTGGAAATAAACTTAACTGGGTGGATGCTTTACCGCTTGCACTAATGTCTATGCGTTCACAAGCTAGCAGAATCACGCATCTAACACCGCATGAAATGCTTACGGGCCGGCCCATGCCGCTATCTTACTTAAGAGGTCCCCATGAGGGACCGTCCCTGGAACAATTACAGGGCGAAATGTTTGACTATTTACGAAGTCTAACCCGTATCCATAGGGCTATCTCCCAGCAGGTGAAAGGCACCACAGAGGACAGAAGGGTCGAAATCCCAGAAGACCTTCAACGCATACTTTCTGGAGAGTGGGTTTACGTCAAGGTGTTCAAAAGGAAGTGGGACCAGCCACGCAGAGAAGGTCCATACAAGGTGATACTTGCCACACCAACTGCCTTGAAAGTTGAAGGTAAGGACGTTTGGTTCCATCTTAACCACTGCTGCAGAGCTAACAACCCAGAGAGGGTGTCGACAGAGAGCACCTCAGAGGAAAACACCCCATTCTCAGTGGCTGACGATGGACCTCATGAGTCGCCACCTGGTAGCAGCAGGGCTGATGATGAGGGCCCAAGCGCAGAAAGACCGGAGAGAGGAGAGAGAGCAGAGGCAGAAAGAGAGCAGGGAGAAGAAAGCAGCAGCTCAGAAACAGGTGAAGATGGTAACCTGACTCAAGTTTACATATGTAGACAGAGACCAACAAGTACAACATTCCAATTGGAACACTAAAAACCTCATCAATTCTTGATTGGTTAGAAAAGTTCTCTGTTGGAAAAATCTTACAGACTATAGGAGTAATATTTGGACTCAGCGTCCTTCCCCTAGTACAGATCCTGATAAGAAGGGCCATGAGAACGGCCACAGGACAATTTATTATGCTGATACAACAGCAGAAAAAGCTCCCCAAGAAAGGCGAATTGTGGAAACTAGATAAACCGTGCACCCAAAAGATTGAACAACGATTTATATGAAACCATGATTGATAATACGGACGTATGTGAGAATATGGCTGACAATATAAACTTATATGAGCCAATGAAGGGGAACCTGGAAGGAGAATACGAGGTTGTATAGAGGGAGAGCCGATTCAGGGTAGGAAATAACCAAATAATTGGCAATAGATTCAGGAAAAACCTTGCTGTTACCAAACCCATACTAACAATCAACTGATTGACATATATAGGTTATCTATCCTACGGGGCAATTAGGAGGAAAAGGAGGGAAGTGAACTGAACTAAACAATGTCCTTTCTAACACACAGATTGGTGCAGAGCATGGCCAGCATGTGGAGATCCCTGTATCCAAAGCAGCAGAATCCAGGGTTGGTCTACCAAGAGCGCCCAGCCATGTCAGAGGACCAGCCCCATTTGAGCCCAGGCTAGGGATGACCTACAGCGACAACTGGTCAACCACCACGAACTGCAACAGGAGATCGAGATGCTGAGAGGGCAGGTGGCGGTCCAGCAATTCAAGCCACAAGGACTGACATGAACATGATGAAATAACAATGGCATTTATGTATGATGATGTCATAATATCATTGACACGTGATTTGTGTGCAGGACAACAAGCTGTGATTTATGCCTACTCCTTAATAAGAAGACACATGTCGTATGTTATTCATTAATGAAGAGATGTGTGACAAAATGATGATTGATGAAATATGATCTATGAGTTAGAGCTGTTGATAATCACTGGAAAATGATTCATGTGGTAATAGTTAATCTTAATCAATAGTTATGGACTATGTAGCCCCAAAGGGGGGAATGTAGTGTAAAAGTTTGTGTTTAGTAAATCAAGTAACAAAGTTAAGATATCTAAGTGATTGGGAAACAAAAAAGAGCCATATAATCATGTACAAGGCATTATAAAAGCTTTGAATCTGTATTAGATACTGTCGACGTCATTTACTCCTTTGATCATTCACTCCTTTGAATCTGTTGTCAAGGTCATTTACTGAAAGAACACACCATGTCCTGTTTAATGATGAAACACATACTCAGGTGCTGTAACTAGCACACACTTGCTCACATATTGTACTCCAAGGTTTTATTTTGCTTGAAACTAGAAACACTGTGGGCCGTGTAGAAGTCCCTGGAATTCACATCTTGCATGAAACTAGACGCATTGTGGACTGTATAGAGAGTCCCCAGAATGCACATATTTTTAAAAAATAGAGCGAGAATGGAACCGAACCTAAGGGAAGGAATTTTGGGAAATTCCAGGCTACATCACACCATTAAAAACGGCCCAATCAGAATTGGACACAAAGAAGTTCTCCACCAATAGAATTGGGTTCGAGTAGGAAGTATTAGCAAAAAAGGTGGAGACTCGTCTGGATCTCCACCAGCATATAAGCTAGGGTTCTGAACGCAGTTCTTTAGTCACACTCCGGAGTCTGACTCACTAAGTTGTATGTGTTAAAGCCTGTTGACACATTAAACTTGATTGCATCGGACCTTGCCTGTTTCCAGTGTTTCTTTAAGTATTTGCCAGCTGAACCTAAGAGATCAAATCGACATTTGAAGACGACTAACAAGAGACAAGAAGTTCAAGGTCGGGAGCCTACAGGCCCACTTCCAGGCACCGAATCTTAGACACTTCAGCGCGCAACTCCTTGTCTCCCCAGTTGCTCATCTTTACAGTGTCTGTCAGGTTTGTGTTTCCCTCTTGCTACTAGCTGCTTGCTAATTCCTGCTATCAGCTGTTTCCTGTTTATCCACTGCCAGTGGCTCAACGTGCAGCATCATCAACAGCTCCTCCCACAAGTCATCAACAGCCCTTTCTGTGGCAGAAGAGCGCCTCGTTCTTTTCAAACCAAAAAGGTTCCACCAATACGTCTACCCTATGAGGCGGAAAATTGGGCACCTCGGATCAACTCGCCAATCCGGCTCTGTGTGTCTAAACGCTCGCAGCTTGCCGGCAAAACGGCCCAACATTCGCTGAAAATCTGGCAGAGTAAAAGGGGCTAGGGTCTCTGTCCCTGTATCTGTCTCAGATGTCTCAGACAGTCTGAGTTCAGCAGCAGTGAGACACGTGTTAAATCTTTGATGATACACAGATAGATGATACCAACAAGGCTTAGCTCCGCCTCTTGAAGACACCTGGTCAGCCCTGTCCACTGTCTTACCTGTCAGAGTGGACGTGGTTGCGGATTTCCTCCAACAGGCTGAAGACTCGACTCAGCGGCGACCGAAAGACGTCCACCGGCACCAGGCTGCTGTCCCACGGAGACACCGCCGCCTTCACCAACACTTGCTGGATGTAGGCAACTGGAGGACCCCGATACTACGAGACAGACACATCACACCTTCAGACTGTCTCCTGGATCAAAGTGTCCTCAGGTGAAGCTGTGTCTCTCTGACTGTCAGCAATCAGAGTTAATGTGTCTCTGTCTCTGTCTCTGTCTGACCGTCTGTCTCAGAGGACATGTCAGTTCAGTCTCACACTTAAGATTAAAATTAGTTTCACTTTAAGATTCAAGGTCAGAGGACTGAGGCAATAAGGAGACATTTTAGGATGTATATGGACATGTCCATGTTCTCTGGTGTCCTACCCAGTCAGGACGTTCTCCAAGGTCTCCCTGAGGCTCATGGGAAGGGATGCTGTAGTCTCGCACCCCCGTGGTGAACTCCACAGGACCCGTCCCCGGCAGGGGGAGCCTCAGTAAAGGATAGCTGGGGGGCAGACAGGGGAAAAGGGTGAGACAGAGAAAGGCAGGGGGAGACAGGCAGAGTGGGACAGAGAGGGGGAGACAGAGACAGGCAGAGTGAGATGGCTCAGTTCATCAGTCAGACATGACACAGAGCTGATGTGATGTCAGACATTGTGGCTGCTGTTTGCATGTGTGGTCAGATCATAACACACACACACACACACACACACACACACACACACACACACCTGAGGACAGTTATCACACACACACCTGTCCAACATTAAATGACACGGTAAAGCTTTCTGTCCTCTGTGATGAGGACAGCAAGACAGACACAGGAACATTTATCCATGTCATCGCATATGTCCTGTCCTCTCTTGTCCTCTCCTGTCCTGTGTCCTGTGCACCCACCTGTGCCCTCCTCCCTGTCTCCAGCTGATCCCTCCCCTTTTCCCAGGTGTCTTTCAGCCTCCAATCAGGAGCCATCCAGAGCAGTTAGTCAATGACCTGCACCTGAACACTTCCTGTCTTCTGACCAATCACAGTGCTTTTACACTACGAGTCACACACACACATTCACTCATTCACACATTGACACACAGGTGGGTGTGGCTAACATACATGATGTCACCTGCCCCTCAGGTTAACCTCACTCAGTTTGGAGTTTAGTATCTTGCTCAGGACACTTTGACATGCAGACTGCAGGAACCTGGAATCGAACCCACGACCTGATTAGTGGATGACCCGCTTTACCTCTGAGCCTCAAAGTCCAGTGACAGCTGCGACTGAACCTAAGCAGTCCGTCCGTCCTGGCGTTCTCTGGACGTCATCTTCACAGATACACAACTCGTGTAGGCTCGTGTGATGATGTTCTAAGATGGAGGCTGTGGATGTTAATGTGTCTGACGTTCTGAGATGGAGGCTGTGGATGTTAACGTGTCTGAGGTTATAAGATGGAGGCTGTGGATGTTAACATGTCTGAGGCTCCAAGGTGGAGGCTGTGGATGTTAACGTGTCTGAGGCTCCAAGGTGGAGGCTGTGGATGTTAACGTGTCTGAGGCTCCAAGGTGGAGGCTGTGGATGTTAACGTGTCTGAGGTTATAAGATGGAGGCTGTGGATGTTAACGTGTCTGAAGTTCTGAGATGGAGACTGTGGATGTTGACGTGTCTGAGGTTCTTAGATGGAGGCTGTGGATGTTAACGTGTCTGAGGCTCTAAGGAGGAGGCTGTGGATGTTAACAAGTCTGAGGTTCTGAGATGGAGACTGTGGATGTCAACGTGTCTGAGGTTATAAGATGAAGGCTGTGGATGTTAACGTGTCTGAGGTTATAAGATGAAGGCTGTGGACGTTAACATGTCTGAGGTTATAAGATGAAAGCTGTGGATGTTAACGTGTCTGAGGTTCTGAGATGGAGGCTGTGGATGTTAACAAGTCTGAGGTTCTGAGATGGAGACTGTGGATGTTAACGAGCCTGAGGTTCTGAGATGGAGGCTGTGGATGTTAACGTGTCTGAGGCTCTGAGGTGGAGGCTGTGGATGTTAACGTGTCTGAGGTTCTGAGATGGAGGCTGTGGATGTTAACGTGTCTGAGGCTCCAAGGTGGAGGCTGTGGATGTTAACGTGTCTGAGGTTCTGAGATGGAGGCTGTGGATGTTAACATGTCTGAGGCTCCAAGGAGGAGGCTGTGGATGTTAACAAGTCTGAGGTTCTGAGATGGAGGCTGTGGACGTTAACATGTCTGAGGCTCCAAGGTGGAGGCTGTGAATGTTAACGTGTCTGAGGCTCCAAGGTGGAGGCTGTGAATGTTAACGTGTCTGAAGTTCTGAGATGGAGGCTGTGGATGTTAACATGTCTGAGGCTCCAAGGTGGAGGCTGTGGATGTTAACGTGTCTGAGGTTCTGAGGAGGCTGTGGATGTTAACATGTCTGAGGCTCCAAGGAGGAGGCTGTGGATGTTAACAAGTCTGAGGTTCTGAGATGGAGGC
This sequence comes from Epinephelus fuscoguttatus, assembly GCF_011397635.1. Classification (NCBI taxonomy): domain Eukaryota; kingdom Metazoa; phylum Chordata; class Actinopteri; order Perciformes; family Serranidae; genus Epinephelus; species Epinephelus fuscoguttatus. The sequence continues at coordinate 265,744 of NC_064759.1, read as the reverse complement.
TGCGGATGTTAACGAGCCTGAGGTTCTGAGATGGAGGCTGCGGATGTTAACGAGTCTGAGGTTCTGAGATGGAGGCTGTGGATGGTTCCTTTTGTCAGAGCACTGATGACTGACCCCGGCAGTCTGTCCACAGTAGACTCTGTCCACAGTAGAGTCTGTCGTCGGTAGAGTCTGTCCACAGTAGAGTCTGTCCACAGTAGAGTCTGTCCACAGTGGAGTCTGTCGTGTGGCACAGTACTGACAGAGACGGCATATCTGTCCAAACATGGAACAGAGGACCTACCAGCAGGTGAGGATGCTGGCCGAGGTGAAGAGGATGATGGGTACTGGGTAGGAGGCGCACAGCTGCCCGTGGCGGTAGAAGAGGAGGCTGTGGATGTTAACAAGTCTGAGGTTCTGAGATGGAGGCTGTGGACGTTAACGTGTCTGAGGCTCCAAGGTGGAGGCTGTGAATGTTAACGTGTCTGAAGTTCTGAGATGGAGGCTGTGGATGTTAACATGTCTGAGGCTCCAAGGTGGAGGCTGTGGATGTTAACGTGTCTGAGGTTCTGAGGAGGCTGTGGATGTTAACGAGTCTGAGGCTCCAAGGAGGAGGCTGTGGATGTTAACAAGTCTGAGGTTCTGAGATGGAGACTGTGGACGTTAACGTGTCTGAGGTAATAAGATGAAGACTGTGGATGTTAACGTGTCTGAGGTTCTTAGATGGAGGCTGTGGATGTTAATGTGTCTGAGGTTATAAGATGAAGACTGTGGATGTTAACGTGTCTGAGGTTCTGAGATGGAGACTGTGGATGTTAACGTGTCTGAGGTTATAAGATGAAGACTGTGGATGTTAACGTGTCTGAGGTTCTTAGATGGAGGCTGTGGATGTTAACGTGTCTGAGGCTCCAAGAAGTAGGCTGAGAATGTTAACGTGTCTGAGGCTCCAAGAAGTAGGCTGCGGATGTTAACGAGTCTGAGGTTCTGAGATGGAGGCTGTGGATGTTAACATGTCTGAGGCTCCAAGGTGGAGGCTGTGGATGTTAACGTGTCTGAGGTTCTGAGGAGGCTGTGGATGTTAACATGTCTGAGGCTCCAAGGAGGAGGCTGTGGATGTTAACAAGTCTGAGGTTCTGAGATGGAGGCTGTGGATGTTAACGTGTCTGAGGCTCCAAGGTGGAGGCTGTGAATGTTAACGTGTCTGAGGTTTTGAGATGGAGGCTGTGGATGTTAACATGTCTGAGGCTCCAAGGTGGAGGCTGTGGATGTTAACGTGTCTGAGGTTCTGAGGAGGCTGTGGATGTTAACATGTCTGAGGCTCCAAGGAGGAGGCTGTGGATGTTAACAAGTCTGAGGTTCTGAGATGGAGGCTGTGGACGTTAACGTGTCTGAGGCTCCAAGGTGGAGGCTGTGAATGTTAACGTGTCTGAGGTTCTGAGATGGAGGCTGTGGATGTTAACATGTCTGAGGCTCCAAGGTGGAGGCTGTGGATGTTAACGTGTCTGAGGTTCTGAGGAGGCTGTGGATGTTAACATGTCTGAGGCTCCAAGGAGGAGGCTGTGGATGTTAACAAGTCTGAGGTTCTGAGATGGAGGCTGTGGACGTTAACGTGTCTGAGGCTCCAAGGTGGAGGCTGTGAATGTTGACGTGTCTGAGGTTCTGAGATGGAGGCTGTGGATGTTAACATGTCTGAGGCTCCAAGGTGGAGGCTGTGGATGTTAACGTGTCTGAGGTTCTGAGATGGAGACTGTGGATGTTAACGTGTCTGAGGTTATAAGATGAAGACTGTGGATGTTAACGTGTCTGAGGTTCTTAGATGGAGGCTGTGGATGTTAATGTGTCTGAGGTTATAAGATGAAGACTGTGGATGTTAACGTGTCTGAGGTTCTGAGATGGAGACTGTGGATGTTAACGTGTCTGAGGTTATAAGATGAAGACTGTGGATGTTAACGTGTCTGAGGTTCTTAGATGGAGGCTGTGGATGTTAACGTGTCTGAGGCTCCAAGAAGTAGGCTGCGGATGTTAACGAGTCTGAGGTTCTAAGGTGGAGGCTGTGGATGTTAACGAGTCTGAGGTTCTGAGATGGAGGCTGTGGATGTTAACATGTCTGAGGCTCCAAGGTGGAGGCTGTGGATGTTAACGTGTCTGAGGTTCTGAGGAGGCTGTGGATGTTAACATGTCTGAGGCTCCAAGGAGGAGGCTGTGGATGTTAACAAGTCTGAGGTTCTGAGATGGAGGCTGTGGACGTTAACGTGTCTGAGGCTCCAAGGTGGAGGCTGTGAATGTTAACGTGTCTGAGGTTTTGAGATGGAGGCTGTGGATGTTAACATGTCTGAGGCTCCAAGGTGGAGGCTGTGGATGTTAACGTGTCTGAGGTTCTGAGGAGGCTGTGGATGTTAACATGTCTGAGGCTCCAAGGAGGAGGCTGTGGATGTTAACAAGTCTGAGGTTCTGAGATGGAGGCTGTGGACGTTAACGTGTCTGAGGCTCCAAGGTGGAGGCTGTGAATGTTAACGTGTCTGAGGTTCTGAGATGGAGGCTGTGGATGTTAACATGTCTGAGGCTCCAAGGTGGAGGCTGTGGATGTTAACGTGTCTGAGGTTCTGAGGAGGCTGTGGATGTTAATATGTCGGAGGCTCCAAGGAGGCTGTGGATGTTAACAAGTCTGAGGTTCTGAGATGGAGGCTGTGGACGTTAACGTGTCTGAGGCTCCAAGGTGGAGGCTGTGAATGTTGACGTGTCTGAGGTTCTGAGATGGAGGCTGTGGATGTTAACATGTCTGAGGCTCTAAGGTGGAGGCTGTGGATGTTAACGTGTCTGAGGTTCTGAGATGGAGACTGTGGATGTTAACGTGTCTGAGGTTATAAGATGAAGACTGTGGATGTTAACGTGTCTGAGGTTCTTAGATGGAGGCTGTGGATGTTTACGTGTCTGAGGCTCCAAGAAGTAGGCTGCGGATGTTAACGAGTCTGAGGTTCTAAGGTGGAGGCTGTGGATGTTAACGAGTCTGAGGTTCTGAGATGGAGGCTGTGGATGTTAACGTGTCTGAGGCTCCAAGGTGGAGGCTGTGGATGTTAACATGTCTGAGGCTCCAAGGTGGAGGCTGTGGATGTTAACGTGTCTGAGGTTCTGAGGAGGCTGTGGATGTTAACATGTCTGAGGCTCCAAGGAGGAGGCTGTGGATGTTAACAAGTCTGAGGTTCTGAGATGGAGGCTGTGGACGTTAACGTGTCTGAGGCTCCAAGGTGGAGGCTGTGAATGTTAACGTGTCTGAGGCTCCAAGGTGGAGGCTGTGAATGTTGACGTGTCTGAGGTTCTGAGATGGAGGCTGTGGATGTTAACATGTCTGAGGCTCTAAGGTGGAGGCTGTGGATGTTAACGAGTCTGAGGCTCTAAGGTGGAGGCTGTGGATGTTAACGAGTCTGAGGTTCTGAGATGGAGGCTGCAGATGTTAACGAGCCTGAGGTTCTGAGATGGAGGCTGCGGATGTTAACGAGTTTGAGGTTCCGAGATGGAGGCTGTGGATGGTTCCTTTTGTCAGAGCACTGATGACTGACCCCCGCAGGCTGTCCACAGTAGAGTCTGTCCACAGTGGAGTCTGTCCACAGTAGACTCTGTCCACAGTGGAGTCTGTCCTCGGTAGAGTCTGTCCGCGGTAGAGTCTGTCCACAGTAGAGTCTGTCCACAATGGAGTCTGTCGTGTGGACAAAGACACAGTACTGACAGAGACGGCATATCTGTCCAAACATGGAACAGAGGACCTACCAACAGGTGAGGATGCTGGCCGAGGTGAAGAGGATGATGGGTACTGGGTAGGAGGCGCACAGCAGCCCGTGGCGGTAGAAGGCCGCCGAGATCTTCTCTCTTAGCTGCTCACGCAGCGTCATCCTGGTGGGCGGGGTCAACTCCCGGCCATTAGGAAGCACCGTGCGGCCGAGGACGGTTCGCAGTGGGGCATCCAGGGACCTGCAGGACACAAACAGACAGAGACAGACACAGACACAGACACAGACAAAGAGACACACAAAGACAGACACAGACACAGACAAACAGAGACACAGAGACAGACACAGTGACAGACACAGACACAGAGACAGACAGACACACAGAGACAGACACAGACATACAGAGACACACAGAGACATACGCAGAGACAGACACAGACACAGAGACAGACAGACACACAGAGACAGACACAGACATACAGAGACACACAAAGACAGACACAGACACAGACAAACAGAGACACAGAGACAGACACAGTGACAGACACAGACACAGAGACAGACAGACACACAGAGACAGACACAGACATACAGAGACACACAGAGACACACAGAGACAGACACAGACACAGAGACAGAGACAGAGACAGACACACACAGAGACACAGTGACAGACACAGACAAACAGAGGCAGACAGAGACAGACACACACAGAGACACAGTGACAGACACAGACAAACAGAGGCAGACAGAGACAGACACAGACACATAGACAGACACATACAGAGACGCAGACACACACAAAGACACACAGAGACATAGGCAGAGACAGACAGACACAGACACACACAGAGACAGACAGAGACAGACAGACAGAGACAGACAGACAGAGACAGACACAGAGACACACAGAGACACACAGAGACAAACACAGACCCAGAGACAGACAGAGACACACAGAGACAAACACAGAGACAGATACAGAGACAGACAGAGACACACAGAGACAAACACAGAGACATACAGAGACAGACAGAGACAGAGAAATGAACATTAATAATCACAATAAATCATGATGTAAACATGTTGATGACATCACTCTGTGACACTGGGTGTTTCTCAATGAAAAGCAAAGATCCTCAAACAGCCGAATTTGAAGGACGCTCGCTATGTCATAGACCCGCAGAAGGACTGTTCCAATGTCAAGGATCAAGGACAGACAGACAGAGGACAGACAGAGACAGACAGACAGATAGACAGAGGACAGACAGGTGGACAGATGGAGACAGACAGACAGACAGACAGACACAGACACAGAGGACAGACAGATAGACAGAGGACAGACAGATGGACAGAGGACAGATGGAGACAGACAGACAGACAGATAGACAGAGGACAGACAGACGGACAGACACAGACACAGAGGACAGACAGATAGATAGACAGAGGACAGACATGCAGAGGACAGGTGACACTCTGTCCTGAACTCCTTGTCAGTCACATGACTGAAGGTCACATGGTGTTACATAGAGAGCTGGTTCAGCAGACTTAAGGCATGGACACATTCCTCACCTGTCTCATCCATCACACCTGGTCAGACCACCTGACAACAGCCAGCTGTGATTGGACAGGATGCACAGGGGGCAGAGTTGGAACCATTCATCCATTCATACACACTCATAACATGTATTGAGAGGATTAAGAGGATGAAGAACCTGAACGCCACGTGGCCTGGTGGAGTCTGATGTTACCCACAGGACCTACACTTATTTTATTACATTAAATCAAACTAAGTATTAAAGTTATTTTAAGTTAAAACAAACTAAGTATTAAAGTTAAAGTTAAATGCAGTAACTGATTATTAAAGTACAGAGTACTGCAGTAACTGAATATTAAAGTATAGAGAGTACAAACAGTACTGCAGTAACTGAGCATTAAAATAGAGTAAAGAGAGTATTGCAGTAACTAAGTATTAAAGTAGAGAGTACAGAGAGTATTACAGTAACAGAGTAACACAGCATAGCCTCTGCTAGCGGTCCTCCAGTAATGGCAATGACACCCCGTTAAACCAATCGGAGGTCACTAAAATTAATACTGTCTCGGTGTGTAAATATGCAAAAACTATGTCGGACTCCGTAGTTTTCTCTGGACCCCTCCTAAATCTGACCACTGATGACATGTTTAGCCGCATGTCATCATTTAATCGCTGGCTGTCCAGGTGGTGTCCAGCAGACAATGTGGGTTTCGTTAATAATTGGCAAACTTTCTGGGGAAAACCTGGTCTTATTAGGAGAGATCATCCCACTTTGGATGGAGCTGCTCTCATATCTAGAAACCTGGCCAAGTTTATTAGTAATTCAAAACCCTGACAACCCAGACTTGAGATCAGGACTCAGAGTCACAGTCCTATAGGCTTCTCTGAGCTTCTAGTTCAGTTACCCAGCCATAGTTCTATACAAACGGTGTCTGTCCCCCGACCACCTAAATTATCAAAATCCCTAAAGCCCTGTGATGGCTACATGATGTTTCCTGTAGTGAACTGAGGCTCTGCACACTACTGAACCTCCACAGTTACAGTTAACCCTCAGTTGGTGAGATTAACCCTTTCATCTGGTTCATGTTTCAGAAGGACCTGGATTAAAGCAGTAAAATGATTCTGATGTCAGTGACATGTCTCCATCAGGACTCTGAGCTCAGGGGAACCTGTTGACTCTCTGACCAATCACAGCTCTGCTCTCTGCCATGTGACAGATGTACACACACACACACACACACACACACACACACACACACACACACACACACACTCTCTCAATCAATCAATCAATTTTATTTATAAAGTCCAATATCAAAATCACAATTTGCCTCACAGGGCTTTACAGCATACGACATCCCTCTGTCCTTAGGACCCTCACAGCTGATCAGGAAAAACACCCCAAAAAACCCTTTAACGGGGAAAAAGTTGTAAAAGTAGTTTGAAATGTCCGTACATGTTAAACACTGACCCAGCTGTGTCCCATGACCGTCCCCACGCTGTGGACAGAGACTGTACCTGCTGATGGGAGACCAGCTGGTGTCTCTGCGTCCTCTGAACGCAGCAGCAGCAGCTCTGTGAAGCTTCAGTGGTGTCTTGCGGTTACCGTGACGATGCCTCCAGGACTCAGTGTGAGACTGCTCAGCTCGTTCCCCCGGGACAGACATAAACATTCCTTGAGAGGACTCTGTCTGAGGAGTCTGACGATGTGCTGTTATAAATAAAGACAGCAGTGTCCGCCTAACACATAGTCTTCTGCTCATGTCCTCTCAGAGGACAGCTCCATGTCTCAGCTGTGTGTCCACCTCACTGTGTCCTCTGGGGTTACATGAGTGTAGCAGCCAGACCTGATTTGGCAGAGGCTCAGCAGCATCTCCGTCAGTCTACTAATCCGGGATTGAGCTGATCGGAAACTCAACGAGCAGGGCTCAGGGCCTGTGTCCTCCCCCCGCCACGTCCCTCCTCACCCGTCAACAGACCGTCCTGCATGCTGAGACATCCACCTCTCGGTTGCAACCAAAACTTCACATCCAGAAAATGAGCGCCTGTCACAGGCTGAGAGCTGCTGCTGCCTCCAGGCTGTTTAAGTCCTCCTGTCTCACACTGTCTCAGTGTCTCAGTGTCTGTCTCACACTGTCTCAGTGTCTGTCTCACAGTGTCCCTCAGTGTCTCACTGTGTCTGTCCCACTGTGTCCCACACTAACTGAGTCTCTGCAGACACAAACCAACATTACTGACAGACTGAAACAATACAGTAAAGTCCAAAACACACCGGCGGCATCACATGATGGCGGCATCACTGACATGAGTCAAGTGCCGCCCCAACACACACAGAAAGCGTTGCGCCAACCAGAATTCTATTGCACACTCCACTTCGCCAGGTGGTGGTAATATGACTAGCTGGTTGCCAACCGGCAATTAGAACAAAAGACGAGGAAGAAGACGCAGGAACCGTAAGAAAACACACAACGCAGGACGACCACGACAACCAGGCAATGATGGTACCAATGTGAGGTGCTTATTGTAGTTATCTATATATTATTAGCTGCTACTATGGGAGCTGGGAAGTACAAAATAGGCATTTCTCTGAAAAAGAAGCTTTTTTCCAAGGACGGCGACGCTGGAAAATAGGACAATAGTGAGAAGTGTCGCAACGCCACCAGTGTGGGCTTGTACATAGAGAATAATGGGGCGTCTGTTTTGACACGTGTCGTACGGCGCCGGTGTGTTTTGGCCTTGACTCAGAGACTATCTCCAGTGGGACAGCTCATCCCGTCTCAACACTCCCTCACATGCTGATCTTGAAGGCCTCTCCGGGTTCATGCACCCCTGACATCATCAGTAACTTCCTGTATCATTTAGATGACATACGAACTCCACCATCAGAGAAGTGAGGGCTCCACAGCCTGTCAGCGGGACGATGGGACGACATGTTCCTGTGATCAGACACGCTTCACATGGACGGACACGTTACTGTAGCTTTTTACAACCACTGCTGTCAATCAGCAACCATCAGAGACAACCACGTCCATCGGAGACAAGCACGTCCACCAGAGACAAGCACGTCAACCAGAGACAAGCACGTGCATCGGAGACAACCACGTCCATCAGAGACAACAACGTCCACCGGAGACAAGCACGTCCAGCGGCAACAGGCACCTCCATCGGCGACAACCACGTCTGTCGCAAACAACCACGTCTTTCGGAGACACGCACGTCTATCAGAGACAAGCACGTCCCTCAGAGACAACCACGTCCCTCAGAGACAACCACGTCCGTCGGAGACAACAACGTCCACCAAAGACAAGCACGTCCATCAGAGACAACCATGTCCATCAGAGAAAAACACGTCCGTCATAGACAAAAACGTCCATCGGAGACAAGCACGTCCATTAGAGACAAGCATGTCCATCACAGACAACCACGTCCATCAGAGACAACAACGTCCATCAGCGACAAGCACGTCCATCAGAGACAACAATGTCGATCAGAGACAAGCACGTCCGTCAGGGACAACAACGTCCATCAGAGACAAGCACGTCCGTCAAAGACAACAATGTCCATCAGAGACAAGCACGTCCGTCAAAGACAACAATGTCCATCAGAGACAAGCATGTCCAACAGAGACAACAACGTCCATCAGAGACAAGCACGCCCATCGGCGACAACAACGTCTGTCGTAAACAAGCACGTCCGTCAGAGACAACAAAATCCATCTGAGACAAGCACATCCGTCAGAGACAACAAAATCCATCTGAGACAAGCATGTCCATCAGAGACAACAACGTCCACCACAGACAAGCACATCCACCAGAGACAAGCACCTCCATCAGAGACAAGCACGTCCGTCAGAGACAACAACGTCCATCAGAGACAAGCACGTCCACCAGAGACAAGCACCTCCATCAGAGACAAGCACGTCCATCAGAGACAACCACATCCGTCAGAGACAAGCACGTCCATCAGAGACAAGTACCTCCATCAGAGACAAGCACGTCCACCAGAGACAAGCACGTCCATCAGAGACAAGCACGTCCATCGGAGACAAGCACGTCCATCGGAGACAAGCACGTCCACCGGAGACAAGCACGTCCACCGGAGACAAGCACGTCCAGCGGCGACAAGCACCTCCATCATCGACAACAACGTCCGTCAGAAACAAGCACGTCCACCAAAGACAAGCACGTCCATCAGAGACAACAACGTCAGTCAGAGACAACAACATCCGTCAGAGACAAGCACGTCTGTCGGAAACAACCACGCCTCTTCGGAGACAAGCACGTCCATCAGAGACAAGCACGTCCCTCAGAAACAACCACGTCTGTCAGAGACAAGCACGTCCGTCGGAGACAACAACGTCCACCAAAGACAAGCACGTCAATCAGAGACAACAACGTCCACCGGAGACAAGCACGTCCGTCACAGACAACAACGTCCATCAGAGACAAGCACGTCCATTAGAGACAAGCACGTCCATCACAGACAACCACGTCCATCAGAGACAACAACGTCCATCAGAGATAAGCATGTCCAACAGAGACAGCAACGTCCATCAGAGACAAGCACGTCCGTCAGAGACAACAATGTCGATCAGAGACAAGCACGTCCAACAGAGACAACAACGTCCATCAGAGACAAGCACGTCCATCAGAGACAACAATGTCGATCAGAGACAAGCACGTCCGTCAGAGACAACAATGTCGATCAGAGACAAGCACGTCCGTCAGAGACAACAACGTCCATCAGAGACAAGCACGTCCGTCAAAGACAACAATGTCCATCAGAGACAAGCACGTCCGTCAAAGACAACAATGTCCATCAGAGACAAGCATGTCCAACAGAGACAACAACGTCCATCAGAGACAAGCACGCCCATCGGCGACAACAACGTCTGTCGTAAACAAGCACGTCCATCAGAGACAACAAAATCCATCTGAGACAAGCACATCCGTCAGAGACAACAAAATCCATCTGAGACAAGCATGTCCATCAGAGACAACAACGTCCACCACAGACAAGCACATCCACCAGAGACAAGCACCTCCATCAGAGACAAGCACGTCCGTCAGAGACAACAACGTCCATCAGAGACAAGCACCTCCATCAGAGACAAGCACGTCCATCAGAGACAACCACATCCGTCAGAGACAAGCACGTCCATCAGAGACAAGTACCTCCATCAGAGACAAGCACGTCCATCAGAGACAAGCACGTCCATCAGAGACAAGTACCTCCATCAGAGACAAGCACGTCCACCAGAGACAAGCACGTCCATCAGAGACAAGCACGTCCATCGGAGACAAGCACGTCCATCGGAGACAAGCACGTCCACCGGAGACAAGCACGTCCACCGGAGACAAGCACGTCCAGCGGCGACAAGCACCTCCATCATCGACAACAACGTCCGTCAGAAACAAGCACGTCCACCAAAGACAAGCACGTCCATCAGAGACAACAACGTCAGTCAGAGACAACAACATCCGTCAGAGACAAGCACGTCTGTCGGAAACAACCACGTCTTTCGGAGACAAGCACGTCCATCAGAGACAAGCACGTCCCTCAGAAACAACCACGTCTGTCAGAGACAAGCACGTCCGTCGGAGACAACAACGTCCACCAAAGACAAGCACGTCAATCAGAGACAACAACGTCCACCGGAGACAAGCACGCCGCTACAGACAACAACGTCCATCAGAGACAAGCACGTCCATTAGAGACAAGCACGTCCATCACAGACAACCACGTCCATCAGAGACAACAACGTCCATCAGAGATAAGCATGTCCAACAGAGACAGCAACGTCCATCAGAGACAAGCACGTCCGTCAGAGACAAGCACGTCCATCAGAGACAAGCATGTCCAACAGAGACAACAACGTCCATCAGAGACAAGCACGTCCATCGGCGACAACAACGTCTGTCGTTAACAAGCACATCCATCAGAGACAACAAAATCCATCTGAGACAAGCACATCCGTCAGAGACAACAACGTCCATCGGAGACAAGCACGTCCATTAGAGACAACAACGTCCATCGGAGACAAGCACGTCCATTAGAGACAAGCACGTCCATCACAGACAACCACGTCCATCAGAGACAACAACTTCCATCAGAGACAAGCACGTCCACCAGAGACAACAACGTCCGTCAGAGACAAGCACGTCCATCAGAGACAAGCATGTCCGTCAGAGACAACAAAATCCATCTGAGACAACAATGTCAATCAGAGACAAGCACGTCCATCAGAGACAAGTACCTCCATCAGAGACAACCACGTCCATCAGAGACAACTAGTCCGTCAGAGACAAGTATGTCCATCAGAGACAAGCACCTTGATCAGAGACAAGCACCTCGATCAGAGACAAGTGCCTCCATCAGAGACAAGCACGTCCATCAGAGACAACTAGTCCGTCAGAGACAAGTATGTCCATCAGAGACAAGCACCTCCATCAGAGACAACAACGTCCGTCAGAGACAACGTCCGTCAGAGACAACCACGTCCGTCAGAGACAAGTATGTCCATCAGAGACAAGCACCTCCATCAGAGACAACAACATCCGTCAGAGACAAGCATGTCTGTCAGAGACAAGCACGTCCGTCAGAGACAAGCACGTCCATCAGAGACAACAACGTTCATCAGAGACAACAACGTCCGCCAGAAACAAGCACGTCCGCACTGCTGCCCCGGCCCCTGTTGACTCTCCTGCTGACTGTCTCCAGCCACCACCACTTCTGACCCCCCCTCCTCCTCCTGATAGCACCTCATCCAACTTGGTGAGCCCCTCACACCCATCCCCCACTCCTCACACCTCCTCTGGCTCCCATGCTACCTGCCCTCCTCTCACTTTGGACTCCAACTCTCCCCCTCCTCAACCTGCACTCTTTACACCTCTACACCTTCAGCTATCAGGCTCCTCTCCTGTGGAATCATCTTCCTGTTACGGTCCGGGAGGCAGACACCGTCTCCACATTTAAGACTAGACTTAAGACTTTCCTCTTTGATAAAGCTTATAGTTAGGGCTGGCTCAGGCTTGCCCTGTACCAGCCCCTAGTTAGGCTGACTTAGGCCTAGTCTGCCGGAGGACCCCCCTATAATACACCGGGCACCTTCTCACCTTCTCTCCTTCTCTCTCTCTCTCTCTCTCTCTCTCGTATCCTATTACTGCATCTTGCTAACCCGGCCATTCTGGATGTCACTAACTCGGCTTCTTCTCCGGAGCCTTTGTGCTCCACTGTCTCTCAGATTAACTCATATCACAGCGGTGCCTGGACAGCGTGACGTGTGTGGTTGTGCTGCTGCCGTGGTCCTGCCAGATGCCTCCTGCTGCTGCTGCTGCCATCATTAGTCATTAGTCATACTTCTACTGTTATTATACACATATGACTATTGTCACACATGTATACTGCCAGATATTAATACATACTTTCAACATATTGTACCACAGTAGCCAGAACTATAACTATAATATTATTACTTTCATTAATGTTGTTGTAAGCTACTGTCATTACCTGCATCTCTCTCTCTCTCTCTCTCTCTCTCTGTCTCATTGTGTCATACAGATTACTGTTAATTTATCATGTTGATCTGTTCTGTACGACATCTATTGCACGTCTGTCCGTCCTGGAAGAGGGATCCCTCCTCAGTTGCTCTTCCTGAGGTTTCTACCGTTTTTTCCCCGTTAAAGGGTTTTTGGGGAGTTTTTCCTTATCAGCTGTGAGGGTCATAAGGACAGAGGGATGTCGTATGCTGTAAAGCCTTGTGAGGCAAATTGTGATTTGTGATATTGGGCTTTATAAATAAAATTGAATTGAATTGAATTGAGAACCAGTAACAACCAGGTAGAACCAGTGAGAACCAGTAAGAACCACTAAGAACCAGTGAGAACCAGTAAGAACCACTAAGAACCAGTGAGAACCAGTAAGAACCACTAAGAACCAGTGAGAACCGGTGAGAACCGGTAACAACCAGTTAGAACCAGTGAGAACCAGTAACAACCAGTGAGAACCAGTAACAACCAGTTAGAACCAGTGAGAACCAGTAACAACCTGTTAGAACCAGTGAGAACTGGTAACAACCAGTGAGAACCAGTAACAACCAGTTAGAACCAGTGAGAACCGGTAACAACCAGTGAGAACCGGTGAGAACCAGTAACAACCAGTGAGAACCAGTGAGAACCGGTGAGAACCAGTAACAACCAGTTAGAACCAGTGAGAACCAGTAACAACCTGTTAGAACCAGTGAGAACCGGTAACAACCAGTGAGAACCAGTAACAACCAGTTAGAACCAGTGAGAACCGGTAACAACCAGTGAGAAGCAGTGAGAACCAGTGAGAACCGGTGAGAACCAGTAACAACCAGTGAGAACCAGTGAGAACCAGTAAGAACCACTAAGAACCAGTGAGAACCGGTGAGAACCAGTAACAACCAGTTAGTACCAGTGAGAACCGGTAACAACCAGTGAGAAGCAGTGAGAACCAGTAAGAACCGGTGAGAACCAGTAACAACCAGTTAGAACCAGTGAGAACCAGTAACAAGCAGTGAGAACCAGAGAGAACCAGTAACAACCAGTGAGAACCAGAGAGAACCAGTAACAACCAATTAGAACCAGTGAGAACCAGTAAGAACCAGTGAGAACCGGTAACAACCAGTTAGAACCAGTTAGAACCAGTGAGAACCAGTGAGAACCGGTGAGAACCAGTAAGAACCAGTGTGTCCTCCAGGTCGTGGTGACACACTGGGCCCAGTTTTAAAGCAACATGGAATAAATGATTAAAGATATACACAGAGCCAGGTGTGTCACAGAGGAACAACAATGTGAATTAAGAACTAAAGTTACAGAGAATAAACTAAAATGGAGGAAAAAGTCAGACGGATCTTCTTATTTATTAATAATAATAATAATTACAATAATAGTTATACAATGATGTATTAGGAACAATATAATGCTAGACTGTATGATGTGGTATTACACACGAGTTTGATATAATCACATTACACTGACTTCATCAGGATTCGATATTAATTCATACTCACACATACAAAAGTCTATGTTCTTCATACTGTGTAACACAGCTGTACACTACATTGACTGTTTCAATATAATTATATATCTGTTTAATTACAATCAGTATAAAACAGTCCTGAACATGCAGTATGTGAACAGGTGACTTTTGGTGGATTTTATGTCATTATTATTGTTATCTGATTTGTCTTGTTTGTAATATCTGTATCTTTTAATCACTTTTATTTTCCTGTTTCTGATGAGCTGCTGTAACTGAATTAATAATGTCTGATCTGATCTAATCTGACTGATCCATCACAGGATTCTCCTTCAGTCTCAACTCCAGTAACTAACACACACATCAGATCAGACCAGTAAGCCTCCAGTGACAGAACCAGTTCATGGTCTTTATTAACTGGTTTGACCTGAGCAGGTCCAGAGTCCAGAGACACTGCCCCAGTTGAAATCGTTTACAAAGGTTTAATGGACTCAGATGTAAAAGAGAACACAGTTTGGATTAATGTGTTTTTATCTTTTAATCTCAGGAACCTGCTGTCACTGCTAATGCTAACTAACCTAATGCTAACTAACACTGGTGATAGGAGCTAACTCTTAGCTAACCTCATCTCAGACATGTGTTTTAAACCTTGGTATTTACGCCACATTGAGAGTCCGTTCATGTTTCTGAACGTGGAGGAAACTACATGTATTAGAAACTGGAAAACCTAAACCCGCTAACGTTAGTTGTTCGCTTGCTAACGTTAGCTGTTAGCCTGTTAGCTGTTCGCTTGCTAACGTTAGCTGAAGGCGTGTGTAACTCTATCTGATAAAAACCCTCCATCATCAGAGCTTTTAAAAGATCAATACTTCTTCATGATCACGGTCATAACTAATGACATCAGTAATCAACAACTTATGACGTCATACGGAACAGTTTTGTGTAGCAGCAGAGATGCTAACGGCTCAGAGCCAAACACACACAGGTAGCTTTAGCCTGCTGTTAGCTCGTCAGTGAACCTAGTGAACCCAGTGAACCCAGTGGTCCAAACCAGCATGGATTTTACTAACGAACCGGTAAAAACTGTGGTTCACAACAACTGGCTCGTGTGTGACACCGGGTGGATAAACTGTTACCATCATCATCATCATCATCATCACTGACACCAGGAAACTACGATAAGAGTCTGAAGCTAAGACGCTAATACCAAAGTAACGCTGCAGTTAGCTTAGCTTAGCACATAGACGGAGATCCACCGTGGCTGATTTCACTGATCTGATCTGATCTGATTTGACGAGATTAATCTGAATCATATGAGTCCGACACGCGGCTGAAACGCCGATCATTAGCTTCATTAGTGATTAATCAGCTGCCATGCTGCCAGCAGACACGGAGCTAACCGCTAATGCTAATGGTAACGGGTAGATAATCTGTGTTACGACAGTGACAGACTCACCTGAACAAACGTCACAGATCCTCAGGTGCAGATGTCTCTGAGATCAGACTTAAGAATAAACTCCGTGATGTTTCTCCGTGTCAGGTATGAACCGATCAGATGACGTGAAGCAGCAGCAGCGTTACAGCTGCCTGTCAGATCCCTCAGTGACCTCTGACCTCTGACCACACAGCTCAGAGCTCTGCTGTGATCAACAGCGACCTCTGTTGACTGACGCACACACACACACACACACACACACACACACACAAACATAAACACAAACATAAACACAAACACACACACACACACACACAAACACAAACACACACACAAACAAACACACACACACAGATACAGAAAAACGTGATTTATCCACGAGGAGCAGTTCAGTTCCTACAGTCCACCGACAACACATAAAACATTCACACATGATTTACAGCAGGTGTCAGAGGGAGCATGACATGAAGGAACCCTAACAACTACTGCTTAAAAAGAAGCGCCTCAATATATTTCATCAATGAGTTCCAAGAATCAGAGATAAATAAATAAAACAATAAATAAAAATAGAGCCAAATAGGTCTATTGCACATAGCAGATACTGCAACCACAGTGACCCTGCATTCAGCAGCTTGACAGCAGAAGGAATGAATGACTTTGAATATCTGTTAGTCTTCCTCTGAGGCTGCAGATAACGTCGTCCTGATGGCATTCGGGTGAATTCTCCACCCAAGACATGATCTTGATTTATTTATACACAGACATACATCTTCATCTTCTTCCTCCTCCTCTTCTTCGTTGGTTTTAACGGTAGTTGGGATCTACAAAGTCTCATCACTGCCTTCTGCTGGATGGATTTATTCACTCTGAAGTCTCCACCTGCTGTGTGACATTATGCTAATGATAAGCTCCTCCCACCCAGTTCACATTCTGTTGTAAGTGTTCTACTTCCTGTTTGTATGAGTCTAAAATCTTCTCTCCACAGCTGCTGTACATTTTCTACATAAACACACACACACACACACACACACACACACACACACACACACACACACCTCATCACTGCGTCTCCTCAGATTTTCTGTCGGTTCCATCAGTTCAGTCAATAACTGTCCCCGCAGAGGACAAACACTTCAGCTGGTCTTTACACAGGTTATATTCTTCATGCTGACACACACATCATCTTCATCATCATCACCATCATCTTCATCACCATCACCATATTGAACATCATGAAGACCCTGGAGAGACTCGTCTTGGAGCAGCTCCGGCCCATGGTCAAACCACTTTTGGACCCCCTCCAGTTCACCTATCAGCCCCGACTTTTTGAGGACACCATCATCTACCTGCTCAACCGCATTTACGCCCATCTGGATAAGCCGGCGAGCACTGTGAGGGTCATGTTTTTTGACTTCTCTAGTGCGTTCAACACCATCCGTCCAGCTCTACTGGGTGACAAGCTGACAGCAATGCAGGTGGATGCCCCCCTGGTGTCCTGGATTGTAGACTACTTGACTGGCAGACCACAGTATGTGCGCTTGCATCGCTGTGTGTCAGACAGAGTGGTCAGCAATACTGGGGCCCCGCAGGGGACTGTCCTCTCTCCCGTCCTCTTCACCCTCTACACCACGGACTTCAGCTATCGCACTGAGACCTGCCATCTTCAGAAGTTTTCTGATGACTCTGCTATAGTTGAATGTATCACCAAGGGTGATGAGGATGAGTACAGGACTGTTGTGGATAACTTTGTCACATGGTGTGAGCAGAACCATCTGCAGCTCAACGTGGCAAAGACAAAGGAACTGGCGGTGGATCTGAGGAGGACCAAGACACCGTGACCCCTGTTTCCATCCAGGGGTCAGTGTGGACATTGTGGAGAGCTATCAGTACTTGGGGGTACACACTGACAATAAACTGGACTGGGTTAAGAACACTAACGCTCTCTACAGGAAGGGCCAGAGCCGTCTCTATTTTCTGAGGCGACTGAGGTCCTTCAACATCTGCCAGACTATGCTCAGGATTTTCTATGAGTCTGTGGTGGCCAGTGCTATCCTCTATGCTGCTGTGTGCTGGGGCAGCAGGCTGAGGGTGGCGGACGCCAACAGACTCAACAAACTGATCCACAAGGCCAGTGACGTCGTGGGAACAGAGTGTGGCTCTCTGATGGTGGTGTCAGAGAGGAGGATGCTGTCTAAGCTACGAACTATCTTGGACAATGTCTCACACCCACTCCACCATGTGCTGGTCAGGCACAGGAGTACTTTCAGTGGGAGACTCATACCACCAAGATGTACCACTGAGCGCCACAGGAAATCATTCCTGCCTGTGGCCATCAGACTGTACAACTCCTCCCTCTGAGTGGCCCTGTGACTATTTCACACACTGCAATAATTTAATCTAACTTGTGCAATAACCCCATTTCACTGTATATACTGTGTAAATAATAATCTTGTTTAGGTTACAATATATATTTACTTTTTATTTTTGTTAATCATTTCTGTTTATTTAACTCTATATTTGTTAATGCTATTGTTTAAATTTCTTATATTTTCACGTATCTTTCCTTTCTTGCAAGAAGCACCTGTAACATAAATAATTTCCCCTCGGGGATCAATAAAGTATTTCTGATTCTGATTCTGATCATCATCACCATTATCATCACCATCATCATCATCACCATCATCATCATCACTTGACTTGTGGTTTATATTTTGATTTGGGGGCGGGGTTTACAGATTTTAATGATTGTATTTTGCATTTATTTTGTAACACGTCCACACATCCACACGCCCCCCTCAACAGTTAGAACATGTACATTTGCCCCCCCCCGCCCCAAATTAAAACATGACAATATCAGAGGACGTTTTATTCTGATAAAATTTAAGATATTTCCTCCACAAACTGAGGCAGAAACACAAAACTGAAAAAATGGATTCATATAAAAATTCATAAAATGAAGAAAATTTGGGGCCCAAAATTTCCTGAAGGACCATTAATGTCACAGATATAAGACACTGATGTCTGAACTGAAGCTATGACTGAAGATGAGTCTGCAGTCGAACCTTGAGCTCAGCTCTTCATCACACTGACTCTTCAGAGGTCAGGACGCAGCCAATCAGCTGTGTCCGTCCTCCAGACAGTCTGAGGTCCACACTGTATCTCTGTGGCAGCTCCGCCTCCTTCACACTGACACTGAGACATGGACAGAGGAGGGACTAGAGGACAGCGCTGGATGTCCCGGGAGCAAAGAAGGACGCTCCTTTATCATGGACTTTATACTGAAAGACTTTCTTCTGTGAGTGCTGTCCGTCACCTCGTCTCCGCCTCCAACACACCTCCACCTGGAAACAAACCACACCACAGTTGACACCTGAGTTGACTCACCCCCCCCCGATTTACATATATACATATACATATCTATATCAATTTCAATTTCACTTTATTTTATATCAATGAACAATCGGTACAAATACATGACGTCATGTAAATATGCCAGATTTAGCTAGAAGCTAATTTCCATCTGTAGTCCTCACATTAAAAGACAGACAGACATACCATAAATAACAGCTAAATCAACAACATATAAAGTGCACAACAATATTAGCAGCAGTTATACAGTAGATTTGACAAGGGGCTACAGTAGAGACTGTATGAGAGGGCTGATCAATGAGTCATTCATGGGTGCAGATTTGATGAGTCAATAACCATCCTTAAAGCTGTTTTTTGAAAGTAGTGAGAGTGGGACTGTCTCTGATTGAGGTTGGGAGACCGTTTCAACCTGCACTGCCCTTTACAGTAAGGGAATTTTGGCCTATAGAGGATTTAGCAGCATCAGACGGGATGAGGGGCCTGATTTGTTTGAAATTTTACAGGCTGAATCTTATCGTGTTTATGTTTATACTGCGTGTGTTTAATCACATGTTAATGACAGTCAGTGTGTTTCCATGAAGATAGAGAAATATCAAAATCCCTGTAAACGTATCAGTGTGAGTGAAATGGTCCTGCAGTGAATGTGTCACAGTGGGACTAACACACCCAGATCATGTGACTCCTGCATGTATACAGTCAATCAGACCCAAACTGGCCGAGGCGCTCTGAGCATGCTCCACAGTTTCCGCCCCGGGCTTTGACCCGGAAGTCCAATAGCATTAAATGTGTAAGAGAAGAAGAAGCCGGTAACAACATGGAGAAATCTATATCCAGAGCCGTGACTTTTTGGACGCACCAAATGTACAGAGCTGTAAAGTTGTCCACCATGGTAGCAGTTAGCTGCTAGCTAACCGTAGCTAAATTCTCATTTAAAACAAACCTCACGGACTGCATTTTGTCATCTGCGTAATATTGCGAAAATTAGGCCTATCCTGACCCGAAAAGATGCAGAAAAATTGGTCCACGCTTTTGTTACCTCAAGGCTGGATTACTGTAACTCTCTATTATCAGGTAGCTCTAGTAAGTCCTTAAAAACTCTCCAGCTAATTCAGAATGCAGCAGCACGTGTACTAACAGGAACTAAGAAACGAGATCATATTTCTCCTGTTTTAGCTTCTCTGCACTGGCTCCCTGTAAAATCCAGAATTGAATTTAAAATCCTACTGTTAACTTATAAAGCTCTAAATGGTCAAGCTCCGTCATATCTTAGAGAGCTCATAGTGCCATATTATCCCACCAGAACACTGCGCTCTGAGAACACAGGGTTACTCGTGGTCCCTAAAGTCTCCAAAAGTAGATCAGGAGCCAGAGCCTTCAGCTCTCAGGCTCCTCTCCTGTGGAATCATCTTCCTGTTACGGTCCGGGAGGCAGACACCGTCTCCACATTTAAGACTAGACTTAAGACTTTCCTCTTTGATAAAGCTTATAGTTAGGGCTGGCTCAGGCTTGCCCTGTACCCTGTATCTTTCTCGTATCCTATTACTGCATCTTGCTAACTCGGCCATTCTGGATGTCACTAACTCGGCTTCTTTTCCGGAGCCTTTGTGCTCCACTGTCTCTCAGATTAACTCATATCGTAGCCTGGACAGCGTGACGTGTGTGGTTGTGCTGCTGCCGTGGTCCTGCCAGATGCCTCCTGCTGCTGCTGCCATCATTAGTCATTAGTCATACTTCTACTGTTATTATACACATATGACTATTGTCACACATGTATACTGCCAGATATTAATACATACTTTCAACATATTGTACCGCAGTAGCCAGAACTATAACTATAATATTATTACTTTCAATAATGTTGTTGTAAGCTACTGTCATTACCTGCATCTCTCTCTCTCTCTCTCTCTCTCTCTCTCTCTCTCTCTCTCTCTCTCTCTCATTGTGTCATATGGATTACTGTTAATTTATCATGCTGATCTGTTCTGTACGACATCTATTGCACGTCTGTCCGTCCTGGAAGAGGGATCCCTCCTCAGTTGCTCTTCCTGAGGTTTCTACTGTTTTTTCCCCGTTAAAGGGTTTTTTGGGGAGTTTTTCCTGATCAGCTGTGAGGGTCATAAGGACAGAGGGATGTCGTATGCTGTAAAGCCCTGTGAGGCAAACTGTGATTTGTGATATTGGGCTTTATAAATAAAATTGAATTGAATTGAACTTGTTTGTCCATTGTTTGGTCTGTGACGTAATAGGTCAACAGGAAAAAGGTCCAATACTAACAAGCTGAAAGGGGGCATATCTCCACCACTGTCAGAGCAGGGACAGTGCTCTGACAGTCTTTAATAGATGATGTTTGATTGATCAGGTCAGTTTTTTTTCGCTGAATATTTTCTGGATCTTCTCTGGTATTAAACTAAAACAAAAAAAAACAAAAAAACCCAGCCGCTCTGAACACGTCAGCTGACCATTAATACGTTCTAATGGACACGTGACGAAGTTCTGTCGTCCTGTGGACTGACTGAAGACAGGGACAGACACAAGGACAGAGACAAGGAGAGGCACAAGCACTGTGTGGAGGACAGACCAACCACAGACACACTCACCTGGCCGTGGATGTCCCTGCAGTAGCCGGTGGGGAGACCCTGTACATGAAGACTGAGGCTGCACTGGTGGGTCAGACCCTTCAGGAGTCTCTCTGAGCCTTCATCATCTCCGTCATCCTCCTCCTCCTCCTCTCCATCACAGCGAACCAGCATCAGTACGTTGCCCTGCGGTCAAAGTCAAACTCATGGTGATGACATCATGTTGTTATTAGAGCTGACCTTCATCCTGACGCTCTGATTACACACGATAATAAAGTTTAACCCCTGACGAGCCGGCTGACAAGTCTGATCCTGTCAGAGACGTCCTGTCAGAGACGTCCTGTCAGAGACAAGAGACATCCTGTCAGAGACAAGAGACATCCTGTCAGAGACATCCTGTCAGAGACGTCCTGTCAGAGGCGTCCTGTCAGAGACGTCCTGTCAGAGACATCCTGTCAGAGACGTCCTGTCAGAGACGTCCTGTCAGAGGCATCCTGTCAGAGACGTCCTGTCAGAGACGTCCTGTCAGAGGCATCCTGTCAGAGACGTCCTGTCAGAGACGTCCTGTCACAGGCATCCTGTCAGAGACATCCTGGCAGAGACGTCCTGTCAGAGGCGTCCTGTCAGAGACATCCTGTCAGAGACGTCCTGTCAGAGACGTCCTGTCACAGGCATCCTGTCAGAGACATCCTGTCAGAGACGTCCTGTCAGAGACGTCCTGTCAGAGGCGTCCTGTCACAGGCATCCTATCTGAGACGTCCTGTCAGAGACGTCCTGTCAGAGACGTCCTGTCAGAGACGTCCTGTCAGAGGCATCCTGTCAGAGGCATCCTGTCAGAGACGTCCTGTCAGAGACATCCTGGCAGAGACGTCCTGTCAGAGGCGTCCTGTCAGAGACATCCTGTCAGAGACATCCTGGCAGAGACGTCCTGTCACAGGCATCCTGTCAGAGACGTCCTGTCAGAGACGTCCTGTCAGAGGCGTCCTGTCAGAGACATCCTGTCAGAGACGTCCTGTCAGAGGCATCCTGTCAGAGACGTCCTGTCAGAGGCATCCTGTCAGAGACGTCCTGTCAGAGACGTCCTGTCAGAGACGTCCTGTCAGAGGCATCCTGTCAGAGACATCCTGTCAGAGACGTCCTGTCAGAGACATCCTGTCAGAGACGTCCTGTCAGAGACGTCCTGTCAGAGGCGTCCTGTCACAGGCATCCTATCTGAGACATCCTATCTGAGACATCCTGTCAGAGACGTCCTGTCAGAGACGTCCTGTCAGAGGCATCCTGTCACAGGCATCCTGTCAGAGACATCTTGTCAGAGACATCCTGGCAGAGACGTCCTGTCAGAGGCGTCCTGTCAGAGACGTCCTGTCACAGGCATCCTGTCAGAGACATCTTGTCAGAGGCGTCCTGTCAGAGACATCCTGTCAGAGGCGTCCTGTCACAGGCATCCTGTCAGAGACATCTTGTCAGAGGCATCCTGTCACAGGCATCCTGTCAGAGACGTCCTGTCAGAGGCGTCCTGTCAGAGACGTCCTGTCAGAGGCATCCTGTCACAGGCATCCTGTCAGAGACGTCCTGTCAGAGGCGTCCTGTCAGAGACATCCTGTCACAGGCATCCTGTCAGAGACATCCTGTCAGAGGCGTCCTGTCACAGGCATCCTGTCAGAGACATCTTGTCAGAGGCATCCTGTCAGAGACATCTTGTCAGAGACGTCCTGTCACAGGTATCCTGTCAGAGACATCCTGTCAGAGACATCCTGTCAGAGGCGTCCTGTCACAGGCATCCTGTCACAGGCATCCTGTCAGAGACGTCCTGTCAGAGGCGTCCTGTCAGAGACATCCTGTCAGAGACGTCCTGTCAGAGGCGTCCTGTCAGAGACATCCTGTCAGAGGCGTCCTGTCAGAGACGTCCTGTCAGAGACGTCCTGTCAGAGGCGTCCTGTCAGAGACATCTTGTCAGAGGCATCCTGTCAGAGACGTCCTGTCAGAGGCGTCCTGTCAGAGACATCCTGTCACAGGCATCCTGTCAGAGACGTCCTGTCAGAGGCGTCCTGTCAGAGACATCCTGTCAGAGACGTCCTGTCAGAGACGTCCTGTCAGAGGCGTCCTGTCAGAGACATCTTGTCAGAGGCATCCTGTCAGAGACGTCCTGTCAGAGGCGTCCTGTCAGAGACATCTTGTCAGAGGCATCCTGTCAGAGACGTCCTGTCAGAGACGTCCTGTCAGAGACGTCCTGTCAGAGGCGTCCTGTCAGAGACATCTTGTCAGAGGCATCCTGTCAGAGACGTCCTGTCAGAGACGTCCTGTCAGAGACGTCCTGTCAGAGGCGTCCTGTCAGAGACGTCCTGTCAGAGACGTCCTGTCAGAGGCGTCCTGTCAGAGACATCCTGTCAGAGACGTCCTGTCAGAGACGTCCTGTCAGAGGCATCCTGTCAGAGACATCCTGTCACACGCATCCTATCTGAGACATCTTGTCAGAGACGTCCTGTCAGAGACATCCTGTCACACGCATCCTATCTGAGACATGTTGTCAGAGGCATCCTGTCAGAGACATCCTGTCAGAGGCATCCTGTCAGAGACGTCCTGTCAGAGACGTCCTGTCAGAGGCATCCTGTCAGAGGCATCCTGTCAGAGACATCCTGTCAGAGACGTCCTGTCAGAGACATCCTGGCAGAGACGTCCTGTCAGAGGCGTCCTGTCAGAGACATCCTGTCAGAGACGTCCTGTCAGAGACGTCCTGTCAGAGACATCCTGTCAGAGACGTCCTGTCAGAGACGTCCTGTCAGAGGCGTCCTGTCACAGGCATCCTATCTGAGACATCCTATCTGAGACATCCTGTCAGAGACGTCCTGTCAGAGACATCCTGTCACAGGCATCCTGTCAGAGACATCTTGTCAGAGACATCCTGGCAGAGACATCCTGTCAGAGACGTCCTGTCAGAGACAAGAGACATCCTGTCAGAGACATCCTGTCAGAGACGTCCTGTCAGAGGCGTCCTGTCAGAGACATCCTGTCAGAGACGTCCTGTCAGAGGCGTCCTGTCAGAGACATCCTGTCAGAGACGTCCTGTCAGAGGCATCCTGTCACAGGCATCCTGTCAGAGACATCCTGTCAGAGGCGTCCTGTCAGAGACGTCCTGTCACAGGCATCCTGTCAGAGACATCCTGTCAGAGGCGTCCTGTCAGAGACATCCTGTCAGAGACAAGAGACATCCTGTCAGAGACGTCCTGTCAGAGGCATCCTGTCACAGGCATCCTGTCAGAGACAAGAGACATCCTGTCAGAGACGTCCTGTCAGAGACGTCCTGTCACAGGCATCCTGTCAGAGGCATCCTGTCAGAGACGTCCTGTCAGAGGCGTCCTGTCAGAGACATCCTGTCAGAGACAAGAGACATCCTGTCAGAGACGTCCTGTCAGAGACGTCCTGTCACAGGCATCCTGTCAGAGACATCCTGTCAGAGACATCCTGTCAGAGACGTCCTGTCAGAGGCGTCCTGTCACAGGCATCCTATCTGAGACATCCTGTCAGAGGCATCCTGTCAGAGACATCCTGTCAGAGACGTCCTGTCAGAGACATCCTGGCAGAGACGTCCTGTCAGAGGCGTCCTGTCAGAGACATCCTGTCAGAGACGTCCTGTCAGAGGCGTCCTGTCACAGGCATCCTATCTGAGACATCCTATCTGAGACATCCTGTCAGAGACGTCCTGTCAGAGATGTCCTGTCAGAGACGTCCTGTCACAGGCATCCTGTCAGAGACATCCTGTCAGAGGCGTCCTGTCACAGGCATCCTATCTTAGACATCTTGTCAGAGGCATCCTTCAGAGACATCTTGTCAGAGACGTCCTGTCAGAGGCGTCCTGTCAGAGACGTCCTGTCAGAGGCGTCCTGTCACAGGCATCCTGTCAGAGGCATCTTGTCAGAGGCGTCCTGTCAGAGGCATCCTGTCAGAGACGTCCTGTCAGAGGCGTCCTGTCACAGGCATCCTGTCAGAGACATCTTGTCAGAGGCATCCTATCTGAGACATCTTGTCAGAGGCGTCCTGTCAGAGACGTCCTGTCAGAGGCGTCCTGTCACAGGCATCCTGTCAGAGACATCTTGTCAGAGGCATCCTGTCAGAGACGTCCTGTCAGAGGCGTCCTATCTGAGACATCTTGTCAGAGGCGTCCTGTCAGAGACATCCTGTCAGAGACGTCCTGTCAGAGGCGTCCTGTCAGAGGCGTCCTGTCAGAGGCATCCTGTCAGAGACATCTTGTCAGAGGCATCCTGTCAGAGACGTCCTGTCAGAGGCATCCTGTCAGAGACGTCCTGTCAGAGACGTCCTGTCAGAGACGTCCTGTCAGAGGCATCCTGTCACAGGCGTCCTGTCAGAGACGTCCTGTCAGAGGCATCCTGTCAGAGACATCCTGTCAGAGACGTCCTGTCAGAGGCGTCCTGTCAGAGACATCCTGTCAGAGACGTCCTGTCAGAGACGTCCTGTCACAGGCATCCTGTCAGTGTCAGAGACGCCCTGTCAGAGACGCCCTGTCAGAGGCGCCCGGTCAGAGACATCCTGTCAGAGACGCCCTGTCAGGAGGCGCTCTGTCAGCTCCGCCTCCTTCACACTGACACTGAGACATGGACAGAGGAGGGACTAGAGGACAGCGCTGGATGTCAGAGAGCAAAGAGAGACGCTCCTTTATCATGGACTTTATACTGAAAGACTTTCAGAGTGCTGTCAGTCACCTCGTCCGCCTCCAACACACCTCCACCTGAAACAAACCACACCACAGTTGAGACCCCTGAGTTGAGGCGCCCCGCACAGGCATATATATATACATATACATATCTATATCAATTGTCAATTTCACTTTATTTTATATCAATGAACAATGTCACAAATACATGACGTCATGTAAATATGCCAGATCTTGTCAGAGACGCTAATTGTCCATCTGAGTCCTCACATTAAAAGACAGACAGACATACCATAAATAACAGCTATCAACAACATATCTGTGCACAACAATGTGCAGCAGTTATACAGTAGATTTGACAAGGGCTACAGTAGAGACGCCCTATGACAGGGCTGATCAATGAGTCATTCATGGGTGCAGATTTGATGAGTCAATAGCCATCCTTAGAGCTGTTTTTGAAAGGCATAGTCAGAGACTGTCTCTGATTGAGGTCAGAGACGTGTCAGAGACATCCTGTCAGAGACTGCCCTTTACAGAGGCATTTTCAGGCATCCTGTCAGCAGCATCAGGCGGGATGTCAGGGGCCTGTCAGTTTGAAATTTTCAGGCTGAATCTTATCGTGTTTATGTTTATACCTGCGAGACGTTTAATCAGAGGCGCCCTGACAGAGACATCCTGTTTCCATGAAGATAGAGAAATATCAAAATCCTGTAAGCGAGACATCTTAGTCAGAGTGCATGGTCCTGTCAGAGAATGTGTCACAGTGGGACTACACCCAGATCAGGTGACTCCTGCATGTATACAGTCAATCAGAGACAAACTGTCAGAGGCGCTCTGAGCATGCTCAGAGACGCCCGGGCTTTGACCCTGTCAATAGCATTAAATGTCAGAGAAGAAGAAGCCGGTAACAACATGGAGAAATCTATATCAGAGACATGACTTTTGAGACGCCCTGTACAGAGCTGTAAAGCATCCTGTCACCATGGTAGTCAGAGACGCTGCTAGACATCCTGTCAGAGACATCTCATTTAAAAGACGCCTCACGGCATCCTGTCACAGTCATCCTGTCAGATATGTCAGAGACGCCTGTCATCCTGACCCTGTCAGAGACATTGGTCCAGAGACGCTTTTGTCAGAGGCGCCCTGTCTGTAACTCTCTGTCAGGTAGCTCTAGTAAGTCCTGTCAGAGACTCTCCAGCTAATTCAGAGAGCATCTTGTCAGATACTAACAGAGAACCCTAAGCCCTGTCATATTTCTCTGTTTTAGGCATCCTGTCACAGGCTCCTGTAAAATCCAGGCATCCTGTCACAGGCATCCTGTCTTATAAAGCTCTAAATGGTCAAGACGCCGTCATATCTTAGAGGCGCTCATAGTGCCTTATTATCCTGTCAGAGACGCACTCTGAGATCAGAGGCGCCCTGTCAGAGTCCCTAAAGTCTCAGAGACGCCCTGTCAGAGGCATCCTGTCAGGCTCCTCTCCTGTAGAATCATCTTCCTGTTACGGTCAGGGAGGCAGACACCGTCTCTGTCAAGACTCCTGTCAGAAGACTTTCCTCTTTGATAAAGCTTATAGTTAGGGCTGGCTCAGGCGCCCTGTCAGAGACGCCCTAGTTAGAGGCATCCTGTCAGAGGCGCCCTGTCAGAGGACCCCTGTCAGAGGGCACCTTCTCTCCTTCTCTCTCTCGTATCCTATTACTGCATCTTGCTAACTCGGCCATTCTGGATGTCACTAACTCCTTCTCCGGCCTTTGTGCAGAGACTGTCTGTCAGATTAACTCATGTCACAGTGGTGCCTGGACAGCGTGGCGTGTGTGGTTGTGCTGCTGCCGTGTCCTGCCAGAGACGCCCTGTCAGGAGGCTGCCCTGTCACAGTCATTAGTCATACTTCTATCTGAGACATACACAGAGACTATTGTCACACATGTATACTGCCAGATATTAAGACATACTTTCAACATATTGTCAGAGACGCCAGAACTCATAGACTATAGAGACATCCTGTCAGAGACATCCTTGTCAGAGACTGTCATTACCTGCATCTCTCTCTCTCTCTCTCTCTCTCTCTCTCTCTCTCTCTCTCTCTCTCATCATGGATCCTGTTAATTTATCATGCTGATCTGTCAGAGGCGACATCTATTGCACGTCTGTCAGTCCTGGAAGAGGCATCCCTCCTCAGTTGCTCCTGTCAGAGGTTTCTACTGTCCCGTTAAAGGGTTTTTGGGAGTTTTCCTGATCAGCTGTGAGGCATGTCAGAGGACAGAGATGTCCTGTCAGAGGCGCCCTGTCAGAGGTCAACAGGAAAAGGTCCAATACTAACAAGCTGAAAGGGGGCATAAATAGAAAGACAGAATTGAGACTTGTTTGTCATTGTTTGGTCTGTCACAGGTCATCCTGGAAACAGGTCAGAGACATCTGGAGACGTCCTGTCAGAGACATCCTGTCAGAGACAGGAGACATCTCTGGAGGACAGACGCCCTGTCAGAGACGCCCTGTCAGAGGCGCTGTCACAGGTATCCTATCTGAGACATCTCTGTCAGAGGCATCATCCTGTCAGAGACGCCCTGTCAGAGGCATCCTGTCAGGCTGCATCCTGTCAGAGACATCTGTCAGAGACGCCCTGTCAGAGACATCCTGGCAGAGACGTCCTGTCAGAGGCGTCCTGTCAGAGACATCCTGTCAGAGACGTCCTATCTGAGACATCCTGGCAGAGACATCCTGTCAGAGACGTCCTGTCAGAGACAAGAGACATCCTGTCAGAGACATCCTGTCAGAGACGTCCTGTCAGAGGCGTCCTGTCAGAGACATCCTGTCAGAGACGTCCTGTCAGAGACGTCCTGTCAGAGGCATCCTGTCACAGGCATCCTGTCAGAGACATCCTGTCAGAGGCGTCCTGTCAGAGACGTCCTGTCACAGGCATCCTGTCAGAGACATCCTGTCAGAGGCGTCCTGTCAGAGACATCCTGTCAGAGACAAGAGACATCCTGTCAGAGACGTCCTGTCAGAGGCATCCTGTCAGAGACGTCCTGTCAGAGGCGTCCTGTCAGAGGCGTCCTGTCAGAGACGTCCTGTCAGAGGCATCCTGTCACAGGCATCCTGTCAGAGACGTCCTGTCAGAGGCGTCCTGTCAGAGACATCCTGTCAGAGGCGTCCTGTCACAGGCATCCTGTCAGAGACATCTTGTCAGAGGCATCCTGTCAGAGACATCTTGTCAGAGACGTCCTGTCACAGGTATCCTGTCAGAGACGTCCTGTCAGAGACCTCCTGGCAGAGGCGGACTGTCAGAGTCGTCCTGGCACAGGCATCCTGTCAGAGACGCATCCTGTCAGAGACGCCCTGTCAGAGACGTCCTGTCAGAGACATCCTGTCAGAGACGTCCTGTCACAGGCATCCTGTCACAGGCATCCTGTCAGAGACGTCCTGTCAGAGACATCCTGTCAGAGACATCCTGTCAGAGACGTCCTGTCACAGGCATCCTGTCACAGGCATCCTGTCAGAGACGTCCTGTCAGAGGCGTCCTGTCAGAGACATCCTGTCAGAGACGTCCTGTCAGAGGCGTCCTGTCAGAGACATCCTGTCAGAGACGTCCTGTCAGAGACGTCCTGTCAGAGGCGTCCTGTCAGAGACATCTTGTCAGAGGCATCCTGTCAGAGACGTCCTGTCAGAGGCGTCCTGTCAGAGACATCCTGTCAGAGGCATCCTGTCACAGGCATCCTGTCACAGGCATCCTGTCACAGGCATCCTGTCAGAGACGTCCTGTCAGAGACGTCCTGTCAGAGGCATCCTGTCAGAGACGTCCTGTCAGAGGCGTCCTGTCAGAGACATCCTGTCAGAGACGTCCTGTCAGAGACGTCCTGTCAGAGGCATCCTGTCAGAGACATCCTGTCACAGGCATCCTATCTGAGACATCTTGTCAGAGACGTCCTGTCAGAGGCATCCTGTCAGAGACATCCTGTCAGAGGCATCCTGTCAGAGACATCCTGTCAGGGACAGCCTGTCCGAGGCAACCTGTCAGGCGCCCTGTCAGAGGCATCCTGTCAGAGACGTCCTGTCAGAGACGTCCTGTCAGAGACATCCTGGCAGAGACGTCCTGTCAGAGGCGTCCTGTCAGAGACATCCTGGCAGAGACGTCCTGTCAGAGGCGTCCTGTCAGAGACGTCCTGTCAGAGACATCCTGTCAGAGACGTCCTGTCAGAGACGTCCTGTCAGAGGCGTCCTGTCACAGGCATCCTATCTGAGACATCCTATCTGAGACATCCTGTCAGAGACGTCCTGTCACAGGCATCCTGTCAGAGACATCCTGTCAGAGACATCCTGTCAGAGACGTCCTGTCAGAGACGTCCTGTCAGAGACGTCCTGTCACAGGCATCCTGTCAGAGACATCCTGGCAGAGACATCCTGTCAGAGACGTCCTGTCAGAGACAAGAGACATCCTGTCAGAGACATCCTGTCAGAGACGTCCTGTCAGAGGCGTCCTGTCAGAGACATCCTGTCAGAGACGTCCTGTCAGAGACGTCCTGTCAGAGGCGTCCTGTCACAGGCATCCTGTCAGAGACATCCTGTCAGAGGCGTCCTGTCAGAGACGTCCTGTCACAGGCATCCTGTCAGAGACATCCTGTCAGAGGCGTCCTGTCAGAGACATCCTGTCAGAGACAAGAGACATCCTGTCAGAGACGTCCTGTCAGAGGCATCCTGTCAGAGACGTCCTGTCAGAGGCGTCCTGTCAGAGACATCCTGTCAGAGACAAGAGACATCCTGTCAGAGACGTCCTGTCAGAGACGTCCTGTCACAGGCATCCTGTCAGAGACATCCTGTCAGAGACGTCCTGTCAGAGACATCCTGTCAGAGACATCCTGTCAGAGACGTCCTGTCAGAGACGTCCTGTCAGAGGCGTCCTGTCACAGGCATCCTATCTGAGACATCCTGTCAGAGGCATCCTGTCAGAGACATCCTGTCAGAGACGTCCTGTCAGAGGCATCCTGTCAGAGGCATCCTGTCAGAGACATCCTGTCAGAGACGTCCTGTCAGAGACATCCTGTCAGAGACGTCCTGTCAGAGGCATCCTGTCAGAGACATCCTGTCAGAGACGTCCTATCTGAGACATCCTGGCAGAGACATCCTGTCAGAGACGTCCTGTCAGAGACAAGAGACATCCTGTCAGAGACATCCTGTCAGAGACATCCTGTCAGAGGCGTCCTGTCAGAGACATCCTGTCAGAGACGTCCTGTCAGAGACGTCCTGTCAGAGGCATCCTGTCACAGGCATCCTGTCAGAGACATCCTGTCAGAGGCGTCCTGTCAGAGACGTCCTGTCAGAGGCGTCCTGTCAGAGACATCCTGTCAGAGGCGTCCTGTCAGAGACATCCTGTCAGAGACAAGAGACATCCTGTCAGAGACGTCCTGTCAGAGGCATCCTGTCAGAGACGTCCTGTCAGAGGCGTCCTGTCAGAGACATCCTGTCAGAGACAAGAGACATCCTGTCAGAGACGTCCTGTCAGAGACGTCCTGTCACAGGCATCCTGTCAGAGACATCCTGGCAGAGACGTCCTGTCAGAGACATCCTGTCAGAGACATCCTGTCAGAGACGTCCTGTCAGAGACGTCCTGTCAGAGGCGTCCTGTCACAGGCATCCTATCTGAGACATCCTGTCAGAGGCATCCTGTCAGAGACATCCTGTCAGAGACGTCCTGTCAGAGGCATCCTGTCAGAGGCATCCTGTCAGAGACATCCTGTCAGAGACGTCCTGTCAGAGACATCCTGGCAGAGACGTCCTGTCAGAGGCATCCTGTCAGAGACATCCTGTCAGAGACATCCTGTCAGAGACGTCCTGTCAGAGACATCCTGTCAGAGGCATCCTGTCAGAGGCATCCTGTCAGAGACATCCTGTCAGAGACATCCTGTCAGAGACATCCTGTCAGAGACCTCCTGGCAGAGGCGTCCTGCAGAGACGCCCTGTCAGAGGCATCCTGTCACAGGCATCCTGTCAGAGACGTCCTGTCAGAGGCGTCCTGTCAGAGACATCCTGTCAGAGGCGTCCTGTCACAGGCATCCTGTCAGAGACATCTTGTCAGAGGCATCCTGTCAGAGACATCTTGTCAGAGACGTCCTGTCACAGGTATCCTGTCAGAGACGTCCTGTCAGAGACATCCTGTCAGAGGCGTCCTGTCAGAGACGTCCTGTCACAGGCATCCTGTCACAGGCATCCTGTCAGAGACGTCCTGTCAGAGACGTCCTGTCAGAGACATCCTGTCAGAGACATCCTGTCAGAGACGTCCTGTCACAGGCATCCTGTCACAGGCATCCTGTCAGAGACGTCCTGTCAGAGACATCCTGTCAGAGACATCCTGTCAGAGACGTCCTGTCACAGGCATCCTGTCACAGGCATCCTGTCAGAGACGTCCTGTCAGAGACGTCCTGTCAGAGGCGTCCTGTCAGAGACATCCTGTCAGAGACGTCCTGTCAGAGGCGTCCTGTCAGAGACATCCTGTCAGAGACGTCCTGTCAGAGACGTCCTGTCAGAGGCATCCTGTCAGAGACATCTTGTCAGAGGCATCCTGTCAGAGACGTCCTGTCAGAGGCGTCCTGTCAGAGACATCTTGTCAGAGGCATCCTGTCACAGGCATCCTGTCACAGGCATCCTGTCACAGGCATCCTGTCAGAGACGTCCTGTCAGAGACGTCCTGTCAGAGGCGTCCTGTCAGAGACATCCTGTCAGAGACGTCCTGTCAGAGGCGTCCTGTCAGAGACATCCTGTCAGAGACGTCCTGTCAGAGGCATCCTGTCAGAGACATCCTGTCACAGGCATCCTATCTGAGACATCTTGTCAGAGACGTCCTGTCAGAGGCATCCTGTCAGAGACATCCTGTCAGAGGCATCCTGTCAGAGACGTCCTGTCAGAGACGTCCTGTCAGAGGCATCCTGTCAGAGGCGTCCTGTCAGAGGCATCCTGTCAGAGACGTCCTGTCAGAGACGTCCTGTCAGAGACATCCTGGCAGAGACGTCCTGTCAGAGGCGTCCTGTCAGAGACATCCTGGCAGAGACGTCCTGTCAGAGGCGTCCTGTCAGAGACGTCCTGTCAGAGACATCTTGTCAGAGACGTCCTGTCAGAGACGTCCTGTCAGAGGCGTCCTGTCACAGGCATCCTATCTGAGACATCCTATCTGAGACATCCTGTCAGAGACGTCCTGTCAGAGACATCCTGTCACAGGCATCCTGTCAGAGACATCCTGGCAGAGACATCCTGTCAGAGACGTCCTGTCAGAGACAAGAGACATCCTGTCAGAGACATCCTGTCAGAGACGTCCTGTCAGAGGCGTCCTGTCAGAGACATCCTGTCAGAGACGACCTGTCAGAGACGCCCTGTCAGAGGCATCCTGTCACAGGCATCCTGTCAGAGGCGCCCTGTCAGAGACGCCCCTGTCACAGGCATCCTGTCAGAGACATCCTGTCAGAGGCGCCCTGTCAGAGACATCCTGTCAGAGACAAGAGACATCCTGTCAGAGACGTCCTGTCAGAGGCATCCTGTCAGAGACGTCCTGTCAGAGGCGTCCTGTCAGAGACATCCTGTCAGAGACAAGAGACATCCTGTCAGAGACGTCCTGTCAGAGACGTCCTGTCACAGGCATCCTGTCAGAGACATCCTGGCAGAGACGTCCTGTCAGAGACGTCCTGTCAGAGACATCCTGTCAGACGCCCTGTCAGAGACATCCTGTCAGAGTCGTCCTGTCACAGGCATCCTATCTGAGACATCCTGTCAGAGGCATCCTGTCAGAGACATCCTGTCAGAGACGTCCTGTCAGAGGCATCCTGTCAGAGGCATCCTGTCAGAGACATCCTGTCAGAGACGTCCTGTCAGAGACATCCTGGCAGAGACGTCCTGTCAGAGGCGTCCTGTCAGAGACATCCTGTCAGAGACCTATCTGAGACCTCCCGGCAGAGACCTCCGGTCCGAGACCTCCTCGCAGAGACAAGAGACATCCTGTCAGAGACATCCTGTCAGAGACGTCCTGTCAGAGGCGTCCTGTCAGAGACATCCTGTCAGAGACGTCCTGTCAGAGACGTCCTGTCAGAGGCATCCTGTCACAGGCATCCTGTCAGAGACATCCTGTCAGAGCCGTCCTGTCAGAGACCTCCTGTCACAGGCATCCTGTCAGAGACATCCTGTCAGAGGCGTCCTGTCAGAGACATCCTGTCAGAGACAAGAGACATCCTGTCAGAGACGTCCTGTCAGAGGCATCCTGTCAGAGACGTCCTGTCAGAGGCGTCCTGTCAGAGGCGTCCTGTCAGAGACGTCCTGTCAGAGGCATCCTGTCAGAGACATCCTGTCAGAGGCGTCCTGTCACAGGCATCCTGTCAGAGACATCTTGTCAGAGACGTCCTGTCAGAGACATCTTGTCAGAGGCATCCTGTCAGAGACATCTTGTCAGAGACGTCCTGTCACAGGTATCCTGTCAGAGACGTCCTGTCAGAGACATCCTGTCAGAGGCGTCCTGTCAGAGACGTCCTGTCACAGGCATCCTGTCACAGGCATCCTGTCAGAGACGTCCTGTCAGAGACGTCCTGTCAGAGACATCCTGTCAGAGACGTCCTGTCACAGGCATCCTGTCACAGGCATCCTGTCAGAGACGTCCTGTCAGAGACATCCTGTCAGAGACATCCTGTCAGAGACGTCCTGTCACAGGCATCCTGTCACAGGCATCCTGTCAGAGACGTCCTGTCAGAGGCGTCCTGTCAGAGACATCCTGTCAGAGACGTCCTGTCAGAGGCGTCCTGTCAGAGACATCCTGTCAGAGACGTCCTGTCAGAGACGTCCTGTCAGAGGCGTCCTGTCAGAGACGTCCTGTCAGAGGCATCCTGTCAGAGACGTCCTGTCAGAGGCGTCCTGTCAGAGACATCTTGTCAGAGGCATCCTGTCAGAGACATCTTGTCAGAGGCATCCTGTCACAGGCATCCTGTCAGTGACGTCCTGTCAGAGACGCCCTGTCAGAGGCGCCCTGTCAGAGACGTCCTGTCAGAGACATCCTGTCAGAGGCGTCCTGTCAGAGACGTCCTGTCAGAGACGTCCTGTCAGAGGCATCCTGTCAGAGACATCCTGTCACAGGCATCCTATCTGAGACATCTTGTCAGAGACGTCCTGTCAGAGGCATCCTGTCAGAGACATCCTGTCAGAGGCATCCTGTCAGAGACGTCCTGTCAGAGGCGTCCTGTCAGAGGCATCCTGTCAGAGGCATCCTGTCAGAGGCATCCTGTCAGAGACATCCTGTCAGAGACGTCCTGTCAGAGACATCCTGGCAGAGACGTCCTGTCAGAGGCGTCCTGTCAGAGACATCCTGGCAGAGACGTCCTGTCAGAGGCGTCCTGTCAGAGACGTCCTGTCAGAGACATCCTGTCAGAGACGTCCTGTCAGAGACGTCCTGTCAGAGGCGTCCTGTCACAGGCATCCTATCTGAGACATCCTATCTGAGACATCCTGTCAGAGACGTCCTGTCACAGGCATCCTGTCAGAGACATCCTGGCAGAGACATCCTGTCAGAGACGTCCTGTCAGAGACGTCCTGTCAGAGGCGTCCTGTCACAGGCATCCTGTCAGAGACATCCTGTCAGAGGCATCCTGTCAGAGACAACATGTCAGAGACAAGAGACCTCCTGTCAGAGGCAGCCTCTCAGAGCCCTCCTGTCAGAGGCATCCTGTCAGAGGCATCCTGTCAGAGTCGTCCTGTCAGAGTCGTCCTGTCAGAGACATCCTGTCACAGGCATCCTGTCAGAGACATCCTGTCAGAGGCGTCCTGTCACAGGCATCCTGTCAGAGACATCGTGTCAGAGACATCCTGTCAGAGACATCGTGTCAGAGGCATCCTGTCAGAGACAAGAGACATCCTGTCAGAGACGTCCTGTCAGAGGCATCCTGTCAGAGACGTCCTGTCAGAGGCGTCCTGTCAGAGACATCCTGTCAGAGACAAGAGACATCCTGTCAGAGACGTCCTGTCAGAGACGTCCTGTCACAGGCATCCTGTCAGAGACATCCTGGCAGAGACGTCCTGTCAGAGACATCCTGTCAGAGACATCCTGTCAGAGACGTCCTGTCAGAGACGTCCTGTCAGAGGCATCCTGTCACAGGCATCCTCTCAGAGACATCCTGTCAGAGGCATCCTGTCAGAGACATCCTGTCAGAGACGTCCTGTCAGAGGCATCCTGTCAGAGGCATCCTGTCAGAGACATCCTGTCAGAGACGTCCTGTCAGAGACATCCTGGCAGAGACGTCCTGTCAGAGGCGTCCTGTCAGAGACATCCTGTCAGAGACGTCCTATCTGAGACATCCTGGCAGAGACATCCTGTCAGAGACGTCCTGTCAGAGACAAGAGACATCCTGTCAGAGACATCCTGTCAGAGACGTCCTGTCAGAGGCATCCTGTCAGAGACATCCTGTCAGAGACGTCCTGTCAGAGACGTCCTGTCAGAGGCATCCTGTCACAGGCATCCTGTCAGAGACATCCTGTCAGAGGCGTCCTGTCAGAGACGTCCTGTCACAGGCATCCTGTCAGAGACATCCTGTCAGAGGCGTCCTGTCAGAGACATCCTGTCAGAGACAAGAGACATCCTGTCAGAGACGTCCTGTCAGAGGCATCCTGTCAGAGACGTCCTGTCAGAGGCGTCCTGTCAGAGACATCCTGTCAGAGCCAAGAGACATCCTGTCAGAGACGTCCTGTCAGAGACGTCCTGTCAGAGGCATCCTGTCAGAGACGTCCTGTCAGAGACGTCCTGTCAGAGGCATCCTGTCAGAGACGTCCTGTCAGAGACGTCCTGTCAGAGACGTCCTGTCAGAGGCGTCCTGTCACAGGCATCCTATCTGAGACATCCTGTCAGAGACGTCCTGTCAGAGGCATCCTGTCAGAGACGTCCTGTCAGAGGCATCCTGTCAGAGGCATCCTGTCAGAGACGTCCTGTCAGAGACGTCCTGTCAGAGACATCCTGTCAGAGACGTCCTGTCAGAGGCATCCTGTCAGAGACATCCTGTCAGAGACATCCTGGCAGAGACGTCCTGTCAGAGACATCCTGTCAGAGGCATCCTGTCAGAGGCATCCTGTCAGAGACATCCTGTCAGAGACATCCTGTCAGAGACATCCTGTCAGAGACATCCTGGCAGAGACGTCCTGTCAGAGGCATCCTGTCAGAGGCATCCTGTCAGAGACATCCTGTCAGAGACGTCCTGTCAGAGACATCCTGGCAGAGACGTCCTGTCAGAGGCGTCCTGTCACAGGCATCCTATCTGAGACATCCTATCTGAGACATCCTGTCAGAGACGTCCTGTCAGAGATGTCCTGTCAGAGACGTCCTGTCACAGGCATCCTGTCAGAGACATCCTGTCAGAGGCGTCCTGTCACAGGCATCCTATCTTAGACATCTTGTCAGAGGCATCCTTCAGAGACATCTTGTCAGAGACGTCCTGTCAGAGGCGTCCTGTCAGAGACGTCCTGTCAGAGGCGTCCTGTCACAGGCATCCTGTCAGAGACATCCTGTCAGAGGCGTCCTGTCACAGGCATCCTATCTTAGACATCTTGTCAGAGGCATCCTTCAGAGACATCTTGTCAGAGACGTCCTGTCAGAGGCGTCCTGTCAGAGACGTCCTGTCAGAGGCGTCCTGTCACAGGCATCCTGTCAGAGGCATCTTGTCAGAGGCATCCTGTCAGAGACGTCCTGTCAGAGGCGTCCTGTCACAGGCATCCTTCAGAGACATCTTGTCAGAGACGTCCTGTCAGAGGCGTCCTGTCAGAGACGTCCTGTCAGAGGCGTCCTGTCACAGGCATCCTGTCAGAGGCATCTTGTCAGAGGCATCCTATCTGAGACATCTTGTCAGAGGCATCCTGTCAGAGACGTCCTGTCAGAGGCGTCCTGTCACAGGCATCCTGTCAGAGACATCTTGTCAGAGGCATCCTGTCAGAGACGTCCTGTCAGAGGCGTCCTGTCACAGGCATCCTGTCAGAGACATCTTGTCAGAGGCATCCTATCTGAGACATCTTGTCAGAGGCGTCCTGTCAGAGACGTCCTGTCAGAGACGTCCTGTCAGAGGCATCCTGTCAGAGACATCCTGTCAGAGACGTCCTGTCAGAGGCGTCCTGTCAGAGACATCCTGTCAGAGACGTCCTGTCAGAGGCGTCCTGTCAGAGGCGTCCTGTCAGAGGCATCCTGTCAGAGACATCTTGTCAGAGGCATCCTGTCAGAGACGTCCTGTCAGAGGCATCCTGTCAGAGACGTCCTGTCAGAGGCATCCTGTCACAGGCGTCCTGTCAGAGACGTCCTGTCAGAGGCATCCTGTCAGAGACGTCCTGTCAGAGACGTCCTGTCAGAGGCGTCCTGTCAGAGACATCCTGTCAGAGACGTCCTGTCAGAGACGTCCTGTCAGAGACGTCCTGTCAGAGACGTCCTGTCAGAGACGTCCTGTCAGAGGCGTCCTGTCAGAGACGTCCTGTCAGAGGCATCCTATCTGAGACATCCTGTCAGAGACGTCCTGTCAGAGGCGTCCTGTCAGAGACGTCCTGTCAGAGGCATCCTATCTGAGACATCCTGTCAGAGACGTCCTGTCAGAGGCATCCTATCTGAGACATCCTGTCAGAGACGTCCTGTCAGAGGCATCCTGTCACAGGCATCCTGTCAGAGACGTCCTGTCAGAGACGTCCTGTCAGAGGCGTCCTGTCACAGGCATCCTATCTGAGACATCCTGTCAGAGACGTCCTGTCAGAGGGATCCTGTCAGAGACGTCCTGTCAGAGACGTCCTGTCAGAGACCTCAGTGTGATGTGCTGACCTGCAGCTGGGAGCAGACGGTCGCCCTGCAGTAGTGACTGAAGTCCAACATGTCTCCAACGCTCACACCCAGACTGAGCAGCACGCTGAGGTCATCAACTAGCAACACCGGGGAGCCCCGCCCCTCCTCATCATCATCACCGCCGCCACTGGTCAGACTGGAGCCAACAAACTGGTACAGACTCTTCAGACCAGCAGCAGGATCCCTGCAGACACACACACAGTTTATGTTTATTTCCACATTGTTCACAGGTCATCAGTGATGTCATACACATACTGCGGTCAGAGTGATTGTTTGCTTGTACCTGAGGAAGTCCATGACTTCACTTCCTGCTTCAGTCTCTTGAGGAATCAGAACAGACAGTGACTCCTTCAGACCCTCCAGGAAAACCAGCTGACCCTTCTCTTTAGCCTGTGACAGGCTGACACCCTGAGGACACACGCATTCATTCAATGGCATGGCGCCAAGCCAAAGGCTATCATACAGCCAGACTGCACCAGTGACCCCAGTGACCTCGCTCCCTGTCAGTCTGTGATTTACAGATTAAAGCTGAGGTGGACAGAAATCAGACAGTTATCCCCTCTCTGTCCTAAGCTCCGCCCACCAGACAACCACACACTTCATACAGTGACTCAGTGTTTCCATACGCTGGTTTATTTCATCTCATTTCACTCTCAGCCACTTTCTAGCTGCTTGCAGCCAAACACTATAGACCACGCTCCTATGCCTCCTCCTCCTTGCTCCGCTACAGACCACCTTGCTGGGAGGAGAGTGGGCAGCAGCTCTGGAGACTGACCTCCAGTCAGAGCCGGCCCAAGGCATAAGCGAACTAAGCTCCTGCTTAGGGCCCCGTGACCACTAGGGGGCCCCCAAGAGCAATTAACTTCAAAAAAGAAAAAAAAAAAAGAACAAATTAATTCTTTTTTTCGATGTGTGAGTGATGATGATTCACATATTATCAAACAAAAAGACAGTATTATGTTAACAGAGCGTAGTTTCCTACTGCCTCTCTGCTCTAAATGTCAGACCTCCGCTGGTAAGGTGTGCATCCAGCCTGCAGTGCGCACTGCGCATCCAAGAAGTTAGGAGCAGGTGGAAGGCCTAATATTGTTGCAACAAAGGACATACCCTTCAGGGACAGGAGGAAGAAAGAGGAAGAGGAGAAAAAACAAGATAAAGGTATGTTTGCATGTCTTGGTAATGTAACGTTTGGTGTCAAGGAGATTTTGAAAAGTTTCCTCAAATTAAGAAAGTCCCTAATTATTGTTGATATTTTGTCCCAACTATGTTAGCCTATAATAGCAAATTAGCTAGCTAACGTTAGTTCAAAACTAGAGAAATGTATCTTTTAACTGGTTAGAGATTAGATAGCTTACTATTCAAGCTAACGTTTTTGTGTTTGTGTAATAGCCTACTTTGAATAAATTGATTCTCAGTGTGTGTATATATATATATATATATATATATATATACAGTACAGGCCAAAAGTTTGGACACACCTTCTCATTCAATGCGTTTTCTTTATTTTCATGACTATTTACATTGTAGATTCTCACTGAAGGCATCAAAACTATGAATGAACACATGTGGAGTTATGTACTTAACAAAAAAGGTGAAATAACTGAAAACATGTTTTATATTCTAGTTTCTTCAAAATAGCCACCCTTTGCTCTGATTACTGCTTTGCACACTCTTGGCATTCTCTCCGTGAGCTTCAAGAGCTAGTCACCTGAAATGGTTTTCCAACCGTCTTGAAGGAGTTCCCAGAGGTGTTTAGCACTTGTTGGCCCCTTTGCCTTCACTCTGCGGTCCAGCTCACCCCAAACCATCTCCATTGGGTTCAGGTCCGGTGACTGTGGAGGCCAGGTCATCTGCCGCAGCACTCCATCACTCTCCTTCTTGGTCAAATAGCCCTTACACAGCCTGGAGGTGTGTTTGGGGTCATTGTCCTGTTGAAAAATAAATGATCGCCCAACTAAACGCAAACCGGATGGGATGGCATGTCGCTGCAGGATGCTGTGGTAGCCATGCTGGTTCAGTGTGCCTTCAATTTTGAATAAATCCCCAACAGTGTCACCAGCAAAACACCCCACACCATCACACCTCCTCCTCCATGCTTCACAGTGGGAACCAGGCATGTGGAATCCATCCGTTCACCTTTTCTGCGTCTCACAAAGACACGGCGGTTGGAACCAAAGATCTCAAATTTGGACTCATCAGACCAAAGCACAGATTTCCACTGATCTAATGTCCATTCCTTGTGTTTCTTGGCCCAAACAAATCTCTTCTGCTTGTTGCCTCTCCTTAGCAGTGGTTTCCTAGCAGCTATTTGACCATGAAGGCCTGATTCGCGCAGTCTCCTCTTAACAGTTGTTCTAGAGATGGGTCTGCTGCTAGAACTCTGTGTGGCATTCATCTGGTCTCTGATCTGAGCTGCTGTTAACTTGCGATTTCTGAGGCTGGTGACTTGGATGAACTTATCCTCAGAAGCAGAGGTGACTCTTGGTCTTCCTTTCCTGGGTCGGTCCTCATGTGTGCCAGTTTCGTTGTAGCGCTTGATGGTTTTTGCGACTCCACTTGGGGACACTTTTAAAGTTTTTGCAATTTTCCGGACTGACTGACCTTCATTTCTTAAAGTAATGATGGCCACTCGTTTTTCTTTAGTTAGCTGATTGGTTCTTGCCATAATATGAATTTTAACAGTTGTCCAATAGGGCTGTCGGCTGTGTATTAACCTGACTTCTGCACAACGCAACTGATGGTCCCAACCCCATTGATAAAGCAAGAAATTCCACTAATTAACCCTGATAAGGCACACCTGTGAAGTGGAAACCATTTCAGGTGACTACCTCTTGAAGCTCATGGAGAGAATGCCAAGAGTGTGCAAAGCAGTAATCAGAGCAAAGGGTGGCTATTTTGAAGAAACTAGAATATAAAACATGTTTTCAGTTATTTCACCTTTTTTTGTTAAGTACATAACTCCACATGTGTTCATTCATAGTTTTGATGCCTTCAGTGAGAATCTACAATGTAAATAGTCATGAAAATAAAGAAAACGCATTGAATGAGAAGGTGTGTCCAAACTTTTGGTCTGTACTGTATTTAATTTCTAGTCAAATTATCTCATTAAGATATACTAATATAAGATATAATTATATGACAAGGGACATGTTTTTCATCTTGGGTCCCTCCATCCTCTGTGCCCACTGTCCCCTCTGTGTCTGCTGCAACCTCAGCTCTACCTGGTAAGTTAACAACAAAACAACCTTTGTAATTGCTCAGTGTACTGCAGAACATTCTGAGATTAATCATTTTTAATATAAGACATAATCATATGAAAAGGGACATGTTTTTAGACAAATGCATATTATTTAAAAACTTCTCTAGCATTTTTCAGTTGTTCCACTGACAGATTGTTTTCTTACTACAAGCTATAGCTGTACTATTTTACTTAGAAAATAAGCAGCATAATTTTCATGTGTAGTATGACATCTAACATGACTTGCTTTTGTTGTTGTTTTTCATCTTAGGTCCATCTCCATGCTCTACTCCATCCACTGTGCCCACTGTCCCCTCTTTGTTGCAGTTTATTTAAAACAAAAAATAATAAAGCAGATTGTGTTTAAAGTAAATGATTGGTTTATTTTGTTACTTTTAGTTGGCCTAGATGACATTTGGTATCCCACTTTGTACTATATCACTTTTAATATTAAGTGTAAATCAACCCCAGGCTGCTCTTGTAGCTGAATTTGCTACCATTTCA
This sequence comes from Epinephelus fuscoguttatus, assembly GCF_011397635.1. Taxonomy (NCBI): domain Eukaryota; kingdom Metazoa; phylum Chordata; class Actinopteri; order Perciformes; family Serranidae; genus Epinephelus; species Epinephelus fuscoguttatus. Next base: position 222,897 of record NC_064759.1, on the reverse strand, counting down.
GAATAAAAACCATAAATGGGTAAAACATGCCAGGCTGCTCTTTGAGGTTTTATGTATTGATTCTCTGGTGGCCAGTAGGGAGAGTTGCTGACTTTGCCAAATATTAATTGAAAGATTTTTCTGCAAGTTTGCAAATCTGTTGTCTGCTTCATGGCCTTAATCACTGTGGATTACAATCTAACTACAACAAAAAGTTCTCACATCTAGTTTTACAAGTGATGACAAAGTAGAACATGAAATAACTTACAGCAGGTGAGTAAATGATGAATAATCAGTATTATTGGCAGTAATAGAGGGCCCCAAAATCAAATTTTGCTGAGGGCCCCATGGAGGCTTGGGCTGGCCCTGAACACGACAGCGTCAGGTGTGACAGTGTCAGGTGTGACAGCATCAGGTGTGACAGTGTCAGGTGTGGCAGCTAGAGGTGTGGCAGCATCAGGTGTGACAGCATCAAGTGTGACAGCGTCAGGTGTGGTAGCGTCAGGTTCAGCAGCATCAGGTGTGACAGAACCAGCTCTGACAGTGTCAGGTGTGACAGTGTCAGGTGTGACAGCATAAGGTGTGACAGCATAAGGTGTGGCAGCATCAGGTGTGACAGTGTCAGGTGTGACAACGTCAGGTGTGACAGCCTCAGGTGTAACAGCAGCAGCGTCAGGTGTGACAGCATCAGGTGTGGCAGCATCAGGTGTGGCAGCATCAGGTGTGACAGCGTCAGGTGTAACCTGGCTGGATTCAGGTCACTGCCATCGCTGACTGGAGGTCAGTCTCTGGAGCTGCTTCCTGCTCTCCACCCGGTGAGGTGGTCTGTGGCGGAGGGTAGTGAGGCGGAGGACATATTGTGATTCGAGGCTGTAGCTAACGTTAGCTACGTCAACATGAACTTTACACTACAGCTGTGAGCTTTTAGCTCCTGTTAGCATAAGGCTAAACTGTTAGCATCATTTTCTCCCCATTTCTGAAACTGACTTGAGCTTTATTCAGATTATTGTCAGACTCTGTTTCATCAGTCTGTCTGTCTGTCTGTGTCTCTGTCTGTCTGTCTGTCTGTCCGTCTCATGTTGCTCTGCAGTGTAAACAGTTGTAGGAATCAGACTTTGACCATCTGAGGCGACGTGCACGTTCATCTGTCTGAAATGACCTGTGATTGGACAAAGTCTCCTAAAGACAAGAGGAAGAAGAGGAGTTTGGTCAGATCAAATTTTATGGTAACCCCCACTCACCAGTCTCTGACTGATCCCACTGTAGTGATTGAAGGACTGCACCAGAGCCACGAACCACACCCTGCATCCAGCTAAGACAGAGACAGAAACAAACATTACTGACAGACAGACACACAGAGACATCATTGAAAGACAGACACACCACTGAGGGACAGCTCAGGACTTTGGACTTGACACAAATCAAAAAAGACTCGACTTTAACTCCAGAGACTCGGGACATGACCTTGACTTGAACCTTTTCAAAGTGACAGAAATCATTTTATTAACTAAATGAACATAAATGTTTTTAATTATTCTCAGTGACTCATCATGCAGCGCTGCGTTACATCTGTCTGTATGCTGTATCAAATTCTGCTACAGAGACTGGAACATTTAATTGGCCTCAAAGGTTCTGCGCTAAGCTGGTTTAAATCTTATCAGGGTTCCTACACATTTGGAAATTCAAAATTCCATACTTTTCCATACCTAATTTCCAGACTTCTCTGCATTTTTTGTTTGTTTTTTTTCTCAGATAATATGCGACATCTGAGTAAATTTATCAGTGTATCATATTTCACATCATATTTAATTATTCTTAATAGGCGATTGTAGCCAAGTACCATAATGGCATGCAAATAAAAACTCAGTTCAATGTCTGGACTGAGGCAAAAAGGTTGGGATTCTGGGTGCAAGCGATGCAGTTACGAGACGTCTGTGTTTTTTCCTTTCATGTGGCTCAGAGTCGCCTTCTCCCCCATGTTGGCGATGTCAAACGATTTCACACAAAGCTTGCATCTAGCTTTGTGTGTGCGGAATCCTTGGCCAATCAGTGTTTAGATACGGTATTGTCAAGCCATCTATCCAAAAACTTGCATCTACCCATTGTGAACCACGTGAAACTCGTCTTATTGTCGAAGGTGCAGTGTTGGACTGAAATTTGATACCTGGGGGGCTGGAGGAGGGTCATGGGGCAGCGGACTGGACATACCACTTGTCAATCAGGTAAAAGGGGCGGGATGTTTTCTGAGACTTTTGCTCTCACACAAACTGTGCTTGGCCCGGTATAAAACACAATCCAGATTGATTAAATTATTTTTGGAAATACCTAATTTTCTATTTTAGAAAACAGTATTTTAGACCAGTGGTAATAGTCTGGAAACATAAATATTTTTCCATACTTTATTTTTCATTTCCCATACTTTTTAATACCTAGAAATTTATCAAATTTATTTCCACACTTTCCATACTTGCGTAGGAACCCTGTCTTATTTATCTGATCGTTTTCAGTTCGCTCATGTTACTGATGAATCATCTCTACATACTAAAGTTTGTTTTGGAGTTCCGCAAGGTTCTGTGCTTGGACCAATCCTATTCACTCTATATATGCTTCCCATCATTAAAAATCACTCTGTAAATTTCAATTGTTATGCGGATGATACACAGTTGTATGTATCGATGAAGTCAGAAGAAACTGATCAATTAAGTTAATTCAGAATGCAGCAGCACGTGTACTAACAGGAACTAAGAAACGAGATCATATTTCTCCTGTTTTAGCTTCTCTGCACTGGCTCCCTGTAAAATCCAGAATTGAATTTAAAATCCTACTGTTAACTTATAAAGCTCTAAATGGTCAAGCTCCGTCATATATTAGAGAGCTCATAGTGCCATATTATCCCACCAGAACACTGCGCTCTGAGAACGCAGGGTTACTCGTGGTCCCTAAAGTCTCCAAAAGTAGATCAGGAGCCAGAGCCTTCAGCTATCAGGCTCCTCTCCTGTGGAATCATCTTCCTGTTACGGTCCGGGAGGCAGACACCGTCTCCACATTTAAAACTAGACTTAAGACTTTCCTCTTTGATAAAGCTTATAGTTAGGGCTGGCTCAGGCTTGCCCTGTACCAGCCCCTAGTTAGGCTGACTTAGGCCTAGTCTGCCGGAGGACCCCCCTATAATACACCAGGCCTCTTCTCTCTCTCTCTCTCTCTCTCTCTCTCTCATGTCCTGTTACTGCATGTTACTAACTCGTGTTGGTTGTGCTGCTGCTGCCGTGGTCCTGCCAGATGCCTCCTGCTGCTGCTGCTGCCATCATTAGTCATTAGTCATACTTCTACTGTTATTATACACATATGACTATTGTCACACATGTATACTGCCAGATATTAATACATACTTTCAACATATTGTACCACAGTAGCCAGAACTATAACTATAATATTATTACTTTCATTAATGTTGTTGTAAGCTACTGTCATTACCGTCTGTCCTGCAACTCTCTCTCTGTCTCATTGTGTCATACAGATTACTGTTAATTTATTATGCTGATCTGTTCTGTACTAGTGCTGCACGATTAATCTTATCGCAATCGCGATGTCAAGCTGTGCGATTACATAACCGCATAAAAGGCTGCGATTTGCGATTTAATGTAGGCTAAATAAATGTTAACATGTGTGCCTGTGAACGTGACTGCCTCTCCTGTAGTGTGTGGAGTTTGTTGACATCACGCTCACAAGCTATCCTGGTGCGTGCAGCCGGCGTGCAGCAGTGACCAACACAGACGCTGAAGAAGAGCATGAGCTCGACCATGAACAGCCTGAGTTGGTGGTGAAAAAAACGTCTGTTACATGGCAATACTTTGGATTCAGGTACGGCGATGCTGAACAGAAAGACGTGCCGTGTAAGTTTAAAAGTTAATGTCGCCACGTCCCACAGCAACACGACCAATCTATATCAGCACTTGAGACAGCACAGGGAAAAGTAGCAAGAGTGCATGCGAGAGAAAGACGAGCCGTGTAACGTTAAAGACAAAGAGACAACTGAAAGACACCAGAGCTTCATAAAACAACATCCAAGCACAGTTAAGCAAACATTTGTAAGTGTCACAGGGAAATCATGGACTCCATAACAAATGAAAAATTGAGCAACTTTGCTCTGTTTCGGCCCACTTGACATGCTGCTGTGTTGTGCTACGGCGTGCTGGAATTTGTCATTTACGTGACAACGCCTGAACGCAACACAGGCTCGCTCCACTGTGTGTACAGTGTCGTGCTGCGCTGCTGTGTGAGCAGCGTGTTTGACTGTGCTCAGTCTGTTGATGGTCATTAACACACTGTCTGTCCATAACAATAACTCTGTCAGGTCAGTGCCCGCTGATATAATGTAGGCAAACACTGAATCAAACAAAAAGACTCATGATACCATTTATTTATTATATTTTATTGTAATTACATTGTAATCGCAATCGCAAATCGCGATATTGTCCACCATAATCGCAATCGCACATTTTTATGAAATTGTGCAGCACTATTGCACGTCTGTCCATCCTGGAAGAGGGATTCCTCCTCAGTTGCTCTTCCTGAGGTTTCTACCGTTTTTTTTGTTTTTTTTTGGGGGGGGGGGGTTCCTGATCAGCTGTGAGGACAGAGGGATGTCGTATGCTGTAAAGCCCTGTGAGGCAAATTGTGATTTGTGATATTGGGCTTTATAAATAAAATAAAATTGATTGAGCGTTACATCCGCTGTGTTACATCAGTCCGTATGCTGCAGCACTACGTTACGTCCGTATGCTGCATTACATCAGTCCTTACGCTGCAGCACTGCATAACATCAGTCCGTATGCTGCATTACATCAGTCCTTACGCTGCAGCACTGCATAACATCAGTCCGTATGCTGCAGCGCTGCATTACATCAGTCTGTATGCTGCAGGGCTGCATTACATCAGTCTGTATGCTGCAGGGCTGCATAACATCCGTCCGTATGCTGCAGTGCTGCATTACATCAGTCCTTACGCTGCAGCGCTGCATTACATCGGTCTGTATGCTGCGGCACTGCATTACATCGGTCTGTATGCTGCAGCACCGCATAACATCCGTCTGTATGCTGCAGCACTGCATAACATCAGTCTGCATGCTGCAGCGCTGCATAACATCGGTCTGTATACTGCAGCACCGCATAACATCCATCTGTATGCTACAGCACCGCATAACATCAGTCTGTATTCTGCAGCGCTGCATTACATCAGTCTGTATGCTGCGACACTGCATTACATCCGTCTGTATGCTGCAGGGCTGCATAACATCAGTCTGTATGCTGCGGCACTGCATAACATCAGTCTGTATGCTGCAGCACTGCATAACATCAGTCTGTATGCTGCAGTGCTGCATTACATCAGTCTGTATGCTGCAGCACTGCATTACATCTGTCTGTATGCTGCGGCACTGCATTACATCAGTCTGTATGCTGCAGCACTGCATAACATCAGTCTGTATGCTGCAGTGCTGCATTACATCAGTCTGTATGCTGCAGCACTGCATAACATCAGTCTGTATGCTGCAGCGCTGCATTACATCAGTCTGTATGCTGCAGTGCTGCATTACATCAGTCTGTATGCTGCGGCACTGCATTACATCAGTCTGTATGCTGCAGCACTGCATAACATCAGTCTGTATGCTGCGGCACTGCATTACATCTGTCTGTATGCTGCAGCACTGCATAACATCAGTCTGTATGCTGCAGCACTGCATTACATCAGTCTGTATGCTGCAGCACTGCATAACATCAGTCTGTATGCTGCGGCACTGCATTACATCAGTCTGTATGCTGCAGCACTGCATAACATCAGTCTGTATGCTGCGGCACTGCATTACATCAGTCTGTATGCTGCAGCACTGCATAACATCAGTCTGTATGCTGCGGCACTGCATTACATCAGTCTGTATGCTGCAGCACTGCATAACATCAGTCTGTATGCTGCAGCACTGCATTACATCCGTCTGTATGCTGCAGCACTGATTGATTCGCACTGCTTTCGCGAGCAAGCTCGAAAATAGAAGAGACACAGATTTTCCGCGTGAGTCACGAGCGAATGGTTGCGGTATTCAACAAAAAACAGGCGTTTGCATGTGTTGTGACCTCTCTCGGCCACCATAGACATCTTCCCCCTGACCAAGCGAGACCTGACAGGCACATGTTTCATGTACTTACCCATTTGTAGTGCTGAATATTAATTCTCCAAGTGTTGGAATTAGGGCTGCCACGATTAGTCGTCTAATTGATGACTAATCGACTATTAAATTAATCGGTGACTATTTTAGTAGTTGACTAATCGGTTTGTAGGCATGTCCCGATCCGATCACGTGATCGGAAATCGGGGCCGATCACGTGGTTTCAGACTCGATCGGAATCGGAAGTTACATCCCGATCAGGGATCGGATATAGGCCTATGACATATCAGATACATGTCAGGGTTTTCCCTATTTGTCTAAAGCAAGACGGGCCGCATGGGGGGCGTTCAGATGTAGCTCTTTTGCACTCTCAAACCCATTACTTTTACTGTAGACGTGCGTCATGTGCGCTCATAACCCAAAGCGACGCCAGCGGTGCGCCTTCGGTGCAAAGCACTTGTTTTTCGTGCACGTCCGTGTGTGTGTGGCTGCGTCGTCGCGGACATGTAACGATATGAAATGACGGCGCTTGCGAGAGTGTGAGAGACGATCGTCCGTGTCACCGTGTCAGTTGACTGTTTAGTACGTGTGTGTGGCACACGTGAAACAGTAATTGTTTCACTGCTGACTTCCAAGCAGCTGTTGTTGTTGATGTTTGAGCGCTACAGACCCCAGCAGCAACAACAGTCACTGCAGCTTCTACTGAGAGCGAGTCAGACGTAACGCACGTGAGACAGACACACGGACAGACTGCGCAGATGTCGCGGACATCGTTAAACTTCTCACACTATTGTGTGACGGCAGATACAGAACCAGGTATTTATTTAAAGTTAGAGAGGGAGAAGGAGTGAGGTGAGCTGGGTGAGGGAGGGAGGGAGGGAGAAGGAGTGAGGTGAGCTGGGTGAGGGAGGGAGGGAGGGAGAAGGAGCGAGGTGGGGGGGGGGGGGCAGACAGGCAGGTGAGGGAGGGATAAAGGGAAAGAGGCTGGTGATTGAGAAAGGCATGATAAGCTATTTTATTTTTGACCAAATGTTCTTGTTGCTGTCTAATGGATAATGGAATTAATATTATACCGTGGAGCTACTGTACTATTATCATACAGTGAGGTTTTGATATCATGACATGTCTTACAATACTGCAATAAATGTCATGGGCTTGTTATTGGGGTACAGTATTGTAATATTGTGATATTGTTACATCCCTAGTAGAGCACAAAGAACAGAAAAATAGTGGGATGATACAGTTAATCTACAGTAAAAAATTTTACCAAAGTATCGGATTGGGACTCGGTATCGGCAGATACTCAAAATCAAATGACTCGGACTCAGACTCGGGGGCAAAAAAATGTTATCGGGACATCCCTATCGGTTTGAGTCATTTTTCATAGAAAAGTACTATAAAAGTACCCAAAATACTCTTACTGCAGCTTCTTACATTCAGATATCGGCAGCTTTACACACTATCCCGTGACAGTGAACTAAAACCCTTTGGCGTGAGTACAGACAAGACATTAGATGACGTAATTTTGGGGTTTGGGCAAGACAGACCGACATTTTTCAACATTTTAACACATTTCTCGATGAAATGATTAGTCGACTAATCGAAGAAATAATCGACAGATTAGTCGACAATGAAAATAATCGTTAATGGCAGCCCTGCACTGAATATTCGGTAACCGAATATATTCGGCCGAATATTGCAAAAAAACACACATTCGGTATTTGGTGGAATAAGTTAAAAGCAAGGCCGAATAATAGCAGCGCGGTTTTGATAATGCAATCAAACAGTGTGCGTGACGGGTGGATTAAAATGTCGGCAGTGTGGCGATCCGTCCCTCGCTGCACTCGCATTTGTGACTAAAAATAGTTTTGAGCGAGCAAAATCGGCTTAAATCATTCAGCACGCTGTGCGAGCAGCCTACAGATTTCAACCAGCAGCAGAAACGAAAGGCAAATCCCATCGATTGTGGGTTGAACGGGGGTCACAGACACAGACAGTAAAGTTAATGTATTCCCGTCAAATACGGCAGCCATCGGCTTACCGGGCGACGGAGAAGTCGGCTCCAATAATATCCTCTTCTTAGCGTGTGGACTGCCCAGAAGTACCTGAACAGCCGAGCCAGCCGAACACAGGTACGTGACGTGTCAGAGGAGAAACGAGCCGTTCACGGCCCACAAACCTCACCGCACTTTAGGGACTGTTCTTTACTTGTCAGGGGAGGAGGGTGGCTGGTTGATTCTTATTTTATTTATTTATTTTATTTTGATCCCCCCTATGTTAATCACTTATTGATGCTGTTTTTGAAGTATGAATAAGTCAGTAAGTAATTTATTCCATTGAAATATCATTGATGTATTATAGAAAAGTGATTTATCTTTTTATAAATGACAAAAGGCACATCTGCCTCATTTTCGCTGTGGTATCGTGATACTACTCAGAACCATGATATTTTCATTGGTATCATACAGTGGGATCCAATTTTGATACCATGACAACACTAATCTGGAGGGTTCATCTGCAAAAACTAATGAAAAACTAAACAACGACATTCAGTAGTCTGTACTCGGTATTCGGCCAAGCGTTTAATATTATTTGGCTTCGGCCACAAATTTTCATTTCGGTGCATCCCTAGCCCTAGTTGGAATAATCACTGGCGCACGAAGCTGTCCACCCTGGGCTTTGGGTCCAAACTCACTTCTTCTTTGGGGTTTATTGGAGATTTGCAAACATGGTGCACTACCGCCACCAACTGTTCGGGTGGGGTTTGTATTTTGACGGGACAGCAGCGGCCGCTGCGCGACACGTCTGTTCGGTTTACACAATACATGTGTGCTGCCGCCTCGCTTGCGGTGTAAATGAGGCCTAAGAGTTAAAGTTAAAGTTTGAAACAGTTTTAATAAAGTAGTGAATTTAGAAATACACGGGTTCTGATTTTTTATTTTTATCGTGGTATCGAATGAGTATCGAGAATTGTGGAAATTCACTGGTATTGGTATCGACTACTGAAATTCTGGTATGGTGACAAGCCTACAGGTGATAAACTCACCTTTCAGGTACAGAGACAGGAAGTGGTGAATGAGAAAAGAAGCGTCACTCCGTCTATCTGACAGCAGGATGAACTCTCCCTGTAAACAAACAACAACAAACAAATATGTTGGGACGCTGCTGACACACTGACGTCAGCATGTAGACTAGTGTGTGTGTGTGTGTGTGTGTGTGTGTGATCAGTTAATACAGGCATGTTAAGGTGTGACAGGTGACTGCAGCTCCTCACCTGAGTGACGCTGTCCGGTTTGGTGTTTAAGATGCTGTTCAGTTCAGTAAACATGGCTAACGTTAGCTCTACCGTTAACTCTGACGTCACGAGCTAACCTGACGGTAAATAATAACGTAACTGAGTTAAACTAACGACACACCAGATGAGCTGTGAGCGGTGAATGACGTCAGACAGGTTATAGATAGATTATAGAGTCATATGTTCCAGAGTCACGTCACAGATCTGTCAGCTCTCCTCTCTGCTAGCTGCTGAGCTAACTGAGCTAACGTCCTGTAGCATGCTAACAAAGATGGTGAGAAGAGAACAGGAGGTGTCACTCTGCACCCACCCACACACACACACACACACACACACACACACACACACACACGACTATACTTTATTATTAATATCAATTATTACCTAATTAGCTCTATGTTGCACATAAACAGATCTCCAGTTTAAAGAGTGTGAGTTTCTGTGCGTCACGTCGGTCTGTGACAGAATGGTCTCCATGGTGACAGCTTTCTTAATAGACGATCTTTGCACGCCGTGACGTCCCCCACGTGTTTCTGCCCTGGTTGAGTTGAAGACACGCCCCCTGCTGGTGGTGCTGTGGTGATGAGGTGATAAGGGATCAAGCCGGAATAGGTTGGTTGCATGAAAGCAGGTCAAATTTAACCCGGTCAAGTTACTTTGGTGATTTATTCTCTGCAGCTAACCTGCTCCAGACCAGGCTAACAACCAGGCTAAGATTAATCCCAGTGATTCATCTGGTAGTTTTAATCAATCAATCCTGTGACAAATTCATGTGTTTTACAGCATTTCCATTGTTTTTCTAAATATGTTGTGTCATTTTTCCACTTAGGTTAAATCAGCACATTTAGCCTCTCTTCAATGAGGGATCTTGTATGTTACTTTTTGCTGTGTCTGTGCATTTTATCTGGCATTGGTAGCATACAGTGTGAGGTTATCTTTTAAATTCCACTTCACCAAATCAATGGTATACCGCGCATTCATGAAAAAGGGAAGACACCACAATGTTTTGTTGTTCAATTGTTTTATTTCCCAGCCCTCTTTTGTCTGCTTGGAACCTGAAATAGAAAGCAAAAGTAACAACTATTAATACACTGTATTACAGATATGGTTACAGTGTGCACTGAAATACTCACTTCACTTTCTAAAGATCATGTTGACGTTTTTAAAAAGAGGCTCAAAACTCATCTTTTTAGTCAGGCTTTTAACTGATCTCTTTATTTATCTATTTTAAATTCCTTTTATAACCGATTTATCTATCTATTATCTATTTTATTTATTTATTTATTTGTTTTATGTTCTTACCCTTCCTCTTTTTACGTTCTTATCTCATTTAACCTTTATCTCCTGTTATTTTAGTGATAGGTTTTAGTTTTGATCCATTTTATGTCTCTGTTTTAGATCATTCTTACCTAGCTATTAACTCAGTTTTATGAACTAAATAGCTTTTTGTTTATTTGGTTCTTTTTATACCCTTTATCCTATCTTACTGTTTTAGTCCCTCAGCTTTTAGCTCCAGTGTTTCCTCATGGGGGCCTACCACACTGAGAGTTGTTCCTGGTCTCGCGATGGGGGTGCCGTCGGGAGACCGCTCTGACCTGGGTGGCTGAAGGGCACTGCACCTCAGGGTGGAGCCTCCTGTCTGCCCGGGTCGGGGAGGTCTTTACAGCGGCACTCCCTGTGGCCGCGGACCGTGGGCCCTCTCAGTGTGGACGGCCCCCAGAGGTGGCTTTTTCCTTGCCTCGGGTCTCGGTGCTCTGTGTGTGTGTGTGTGTGGGTGTGTGTGTGTGTGTATATTTACGTATCTCTGTGGGGTGGGAGGGTTGGGTTTTCTCTTTTCTTTTTGTTTTCTGTTTTGGATCTTTGTTGTTTTTAACCTCTGTGAGGCACCTTGTCTTACTGTCGTATGAAAAGTGGCATATAAATAAAGTTGATTTGATTTGATTTGATTTGATCAAGCTCCATTTCTTGCAGCTTTCTTTTCTCCACTTGAATTTTTACTTCTGTCAGCTCTATCTGTCTCTCGAGATATTTTCCATATAGAGCTCTGACAGTTTGTGAATTCTGTAAAAGAAATGTCAATTAGCACAGCAAGATTTGTGCATAATGTAGATTTACTTTAGCCAATACTTACAGTGTTACCAGGCTGCTTCTGAGGCTGTGCAGCGTCTGGGTCCTGTTACACACATAACATTTTCTATTAGCACCACACCACTGACTTCTTATCCATTATGGACGAAACAAGCAGGATATTTCCACAAAACTGACATGATACCTCAAGCTTTCTAGAGTCCAGTGACACCATCTCCTCACCTGCAGATGTGCATTGTACAGCTGCATTCTTTTTTCTTTTTTCTTTTTAAAGATATTTTTGGGGCATTTTGCCATCAATGGACAGGGCAGGTGGGGGTGGCTGGGGATGACATGCAGCAAGGGGCCACAGGCTCACACACCAACACTTACCAGCCTGCAAAATGTTCTTGTATTTTATTTTCAACTGCTGCCAGGTCCTTTTTTGCCCAGACAAGTTTGTTCTTTATGAAGAGTGGATAGATAAAATAGACAAAGTGTACAACTGTTAATAACAGTTCCAGTGGAGTAGGCTACTGTTTAATAATTGTACACTTTTTTTGGACTACTTACGCATTAAGCTGGTCCACAACTGTTTGCCAGGCTTTCTCCCTTCCCTTGATTATAGTACTGGTGTTGCCTTTTTTTCTTATAATGTGTTTCACCTCCTCATATGACTCCATTAGGAGCTGCTGCTCAGTGGCTGTAAAATAGGTAACGTGGCTCTTATCCATTTTCCACTCAGTGATTCTGTGATCGATCCTGTGGTCTATTTAAGAGTGCCCAACTATCTACATCTGACTTGACATAGCCGCACCTTTTCATCCTGGCTCAGCAAATGTGCAACCAATTAAGCCAAGATGCGCCGATCAGACTAGGTCAAGCCATGCTTGCTCTGTTATCCTGGATTTCTTTATTCTACTTTTGTGCAATATCCTGAAAGCAGGATTAGTAAAAGCTCTGAGTTTCCATTTCACAAAGCCAGCTCAGTGTAACCCTGAGTCAGTTACTATGGCAACATACTCTTCATGTCAGCCTGAGGCTGAGCGTGTAGCAGGAAGTAGAAACATGGCGTGTCCTTTAGTGAATGAAGTGGTGGAGGTTGAGGCCCAGTGTATTCAGAGGCTGTTGTGTAAGGAGAAGATGATTAGAGCCTGTTTGGATGTCTCTCTGGAGGAGTGTCTGTATGAAAGATACTGTTTGGATGTCTCTCTGGAGGAGTGTCTGTATGAAAGATACTGTTTGGATGTCTCTCTGGAGGAGTGTCTGTATGAAAGATACTGTTTGGATGTCTCTCTGGAGGAGTGTCTGTATGAAAGATACTGAAAGATACTGTTTGGATGTCTCTCTGGAGGAGTGTCTATATGAAAGATACTGTTTAGATGTCTCCCTGGAGGAGTGTCTGTATGAAAGATACTGGAGGAGTGTCTGTATGAAAGATACTGTTTGGATGTCTCTCTGGAGGAGTGTCTGTATGAAAGATACTGTTTGGATGTCTCTCTGGAGGAGTGTCTATATGAAAGATACTGAAAGATACTGTTTGGATGTCTCTCTGGAGAAGTGTCTATATGAAAGATACTGTTTAGATGTCTCCCTGGAGGAGTGTCTATATGAAAGATACTGTTTGGATGTCTCTCTGGAGAAGTGTCTGTATGAAAGATACTGTTGGATGTCTCCCTGGAGGAGTGTCTGTATGAAAGATACTGGAGGAGTGTCTGTATGAAAGATACTGTTTGGATGTCTCTCTGGAGGAGTGTCTGTATGAAAGATACTGAAAGATACTGTTTGGATGTCTCTCTGGAGAAGTGTCTATATGAAAGATGCTGTTTGGATGTCTCTCTGGAGGAGTGTCTGTATGAAAGATACTGAAAGATACTGTTTGGATGTCTCTCTGGAGGAGTGTCTGTATGAAAGATGCTGTTTGGATGTCTCTCTGGAGAAGTGTCTGTATGAAAGATACTGTTGGATGTCTCTCTGGAGGAGTGTCTATATGAAAGATACTGTTTGGATGTCTCTCTGGAGGAGTGTCTGTATGAAGGATACTGTTTGGATGTCTCTCTGGAGGAGTGTCTGTATGAAAGATACTGTTTGGATGTCTCTCTGGAGGAGTGTCTGTATGAAGGATACTGTTTGGATGTCTCTCTGGAGGAGTGTCTGTATGAAAGATACTGTTTGGATGTCTCCCTGGAGGAGTGTCTGTATGAAAGATACTGAAAGATACTGTTTGGATGTCTCTCTGGAGAAGTGTCTATATGAAAGATACTGTTTGGATGTCTCTCTGGAGGAGTGTCTGTATGAAAGATACTGTTTGGATGTCTCTCTGGAGGAGTGTCTATATGAAAGATACTGAAATATACTGTTTGGATGTCTCTCTGGAGGAGTGTCTATATGAAAGATACTGAAAGATACTGTTTGGATGTCTCTCTGGAGGAGTGTCTGTATGAAAGATACTGAAAGATACTGTTTGGATGTCTCTCTGGAGGAGTGTCTGTATGAAAGATACTGTTTGGATGTCTCTCTGGAGAAGTGTCTATATGAAAGATACTGTTTGGATGTCTCTCTGGAGGAGTGTCTGTATGAAAGATACTGTTTGGATGTCTCTCTGGAGGAGTGTCTGTATGAAAGATACTGTTTAGATGTCTCTCTGGAGAAGTGTCTATATGAAAGATACTGTTTGGATGTCTCTCTGGAGGAGTGTCTGTATGAAAGATACTGTTTGGATGTCTCTCTGGAGGAGTGTCTGTATGAAGGATACTGTTTGGATGTCTCCCTGGAGGAGTGTCTGTATGAAAGATACTGTTTGGATGTCTCTCTGGAGGAGTGTCTATATGAAAGATACTGAAAGATACTGTTTGGATGTCTCTCTGGAGGAGTGTCTGTATGAAAGATACTCAAAGATACTGTTTAGATGTCTCTCTGGAGGAGTGTCTGTATGAAAGATACTGTTTGGATGTCTCTCTGGAGGAGTGTCTATATGAAAGATACTGAAAGATACTGTTTGGATGTCTCTCTGGAGGAGTGTCTGTATGAAAGATACTGTTTGACCTCACACTCTATCATTTATCTAACAATCTGTTCCACCCACATATATCACATTTTACACATCATCATCCGTTGTTGTGGTTTTCCCTGGACATAAATCAGAGCGGATCATCACAGAGGAATTCCACAGAGCTGCAGATTTGTCAGTGTTAATGAATCTACCTGGACACATGATGAGGTCATTGATCAAGACATCTCATATATTCAAAGATGGAACTGGCTCACTGATGGGACTCAACATCCCATAATAGCTCTATCAGCCTGGTGTCCACGTTGTCATGACGTCAGGATCAGTTCCAGTGTGTTTAATATCTGTGTGTTTGATGTTGAGTTTGTGCCCAGTGTGTTTGGGCTCCATCACATTACAGCTGAATAAATTATATTCAAATATATGAACACTGTTAAGATAGAAACATGTTTCTGTATGTTAGACACATGACCTCATCACATGACATCACATCACTTCACATATGAACATGCTCTGCAGGCTGTTCCCATCACACCTCACTCTGTTCAGCTTGTGGAGCACATTGATTGGATTCAGTTTTGGATGAAATCAGTGGCTCTGCTTTTAACTCCACTTCCTGTGAATTATTTTGCATCCCACTCTGCTGTGCTGTCACTGGTTGTGGTTGTTGCTGTTGTTGTTGCTGATGTGATGATGCTTGATTGTGGATGTTGGCTGTTTGTTGCATTGTGTTTTTGTTGCTATGGACAGGCCAACTGTAGAAATTAATTGCCCTTTTGCGACTAATAAAGCATTCTGAATCTGAATCTGTCTCTGAGAGTCATGTTATCTGCACTCTACTGATGAAGTCTGTTGGTGCTCACTGTGACCCAGCTTCCCTCAGGCTGAACATACTCACAGTTGATTGAACTGATACTGATCAGCTGCTCTGTTTCTCAGCTCAGGCTCAGTCAGCTCAGAGATCAGGAACAGGATCAGGATCAGGCTCAGTCAGCTCAGAGATCAGGATCAGACTCAGGATCAGGCTCAGTCAGCTCAGAGATCAGGTTCAGTCAACTCAGAGATCAGACTCAGGATCAGGATCAGGCTCAGTCAACTCAGAGATCAGAATCAGGCTTAGTCCACCCACAGATTAGGATCAGAATCAGGATCAGAATCAGGATCAGGCTCAGTCAACTCAGAGATCAGGCTCAGTCAACTCAGAGATCAGACTCAGGATCAGGATCAGGATCAGGCTCAGACAACTCAGAGATCAGACTCAGTCAACTCAGAGATCAGGCTCAGTCAACTCAGAGATCAGACTCAGGATCAGGATCAGGCTCAGACAACTCAGAGATCAGACTCAGGATCAGGATCAGGATCAGGCTCAGTCAACTCAGAGATCAGGCTCAGGATCAGGCTCAGGCTCAGGCTCAGTCAACTCAGAGATTAGGATCAGTTAACTCAGAGACCAGGATCAGTCAACTCAGAGATCAGGATCAGGATCAAAATCAGGCTCAGAGTTTGCTGAGCCTGATTCTCTGAAACAGGGCCCTGATGTTCAGATCTGATGTCAGACTGAACACCATCTGTGTTATTCTTCAGGTGTGTGATACAGAGTGTGTATTCTTCAGGTATGTGATACAGGTGTGTGATACAGAATGTGTATTCTTCAAGTGTGTGATACAGAGTGTGTCAGTCCAACACTCTGGGCCATTAAAGTATCCATGATATTAATGTTTATCCTAAAACTGTATCAGGTGACACAGAGACAGGTGATCATCAGTCAGACTGCAGCTCTGATAAACCCAACACACTCTACCTGTTCAGGTGTACACTACCTGCTCAGGTACAGACTGAGGGGTGGAGCCTTCACCAGTTGTCCTGCAGACTGACTGTAACTGCCGGTTTCTTTTCCTGCGTCGAATAAAAAAGTAAAAATAAAATCTTGTATTTATCAGATTTTTCCTCAGTGACTGAATCACTTTCATGTTTGTCCATCTTCTCTGCTTCTCAGAGAGAACAACAGGTCCTGAGTTCAGTCAGCAGGGGGCAGTGTGTCTCTACAGTCAACATGAGGTCCTGAGTTCAGTCAGCAGGGGGCAGCGTGTCTCTACAGTCAACATGAGGTCCTGAGTTCAGTCAGCAGGGGGCAGCGTGTCTCTACAGTCAACAACAGGTCCTGAGTTCAGTCAGCAGGGGGCAGCGTGTCTCTACAGTCAACATGAGGTCCTGAGATCAGTCAGCAGGGGGCAGCGTGTCTCTACAGTCAACATCAGATCCTGAGTTCAGTCAGCAGGGGGCAGTGTGTCTCTACAGTCAACAACAGGTCCTGAGTTCAGTCAGCAGGGGGCAGCGTGTCTCTACAGTCAACATCAGGTCCTGAGTTCAGTCAGCAGGGGGCAGCGTGTCTCTACAGTCAACATGAGGTCCTGAGTTCAGTCAGCAGGGGGCAGCGTGTCTCTACAGTCAACATCAGGTCCTGAGTTCAGTCAGCAGGGGGCAGCGTGTCTCTACAGTCAACATGAGGTCCTGAGTTCAGTCAGCAGGGGGCAGCGTGTCTCTACAGTCAACATCAGGTCCTGAGTTCAGTCAGCAGGGGGCAGCGTGTCTCTACAGTCAACATCAGGTCCTGAGTTCAGTCAGCAGGGGGCAGCGTGTCTCTACAGTCAACAACAGGTCCTGAGTTCAGTCAGCAGGGGGCAGCGTGTCTCTACAGTCAACATCAGGTCCTGAGTTCAGTCAGCAGGGGGCAGCGTGTCTCTACAGTCAACATCAGGTCCTGAGTTCAGTCAGCAGGGGGCAGCGTGTCTCTACAGTCAACAACAGGTCCTGAGTTCAGTCAGCAGGGGGCAGCGTGTCTCTACAGTCAACATCAGGTCCTGAGTTCAGTCAGCAGGGGGCAGTGTGTCTCTACAGTCAACATCAGGTCCTGAGTTCAGTCAGCAGGGGGCAGCGTGTCTCTACAGTCAACAACAGGTCCTGAGTTCAGTCAGCAGGGGGCAGCGTGTCTCTACAGTCAACATCAGGTCCTGAGTTCAGTCAGCAGGGGGCAGCGTGTCTCTACAGTCAACATCAGGTCCTGAGTTCAGTCAGCAGGGGGCAGCGTGTCTCTACAGTCAACATCAGGTCCTGAGTTCAGTCAGCAGGGGGCAGCGTGTCTACAGTCAACATCAGGTCCTGAGTTCAGTCAGCAGGGGGCAGCTTGTCTCTACAGTCAACATCAGGTCCTGAGTTCAGTCAGCAGGGGGCAGCGTGTCTCTACAGTCAACATGAGGTCCTGAGTTCAGTCAGCAGGGGGCAGCGTGTCTCTACAGTCAACATCAGGTCCTGAGTTCAGTCAGCAGGGGGCAGCGTGTCTCTACAGTCAACATGAGGTCCTGAGTTCAGTCAGCAGGGGGCAGTGTGTCTCTACAGTCAACATGAGGTCCTGAGTTCAGTCAGCAGGGGGCAGCTTGTCTCTACAGTCAACAACAGGTCCTGAGTTCAGTCAGCAGGGGGCAGCGTGTCTCTACAGTCAACATGAGGTCCTGAGTTCAGTCAGCAGGGGGCAGCGTGTCTCTACAGTCAACATGAGGTCCTGAGTTCAGTCAGCAGGGGGCAGCGGCTCTCTACAGTCAACATGAGGTCCTGAGTTCAGTCAGCAGGGGGCAGCGTGTCTCTACAGTCAACATCAGGTCCTGAGTTCAGTCAGCAGGGGGCAGCGTGTCTCTACAGTCAACATCAGGTCCTGAGTTCAGTCAGCAGGGGGCAGCTTGTCTCTACAGTCAACATCAGGTCCTGAGTTCAGTCAGCAGGGGGCAGTGTGTCTCTACAGTCAACATGAGGTCCTGAGTTCAGTCAGCAGGGGGCAGCTTGTCTCTACAGTCAACAACAGGTCCTGAGTTCAGTCAGCAGGGGGCAGCGTGTCTCTACAGTCAACATCAGGTCCTGAGTTCAGTCAGCAGGGGGCAGTGTGTCTCTACAGTCAACATGAGGTCCTGAGTTCAGTCAGCAGGGGGCAGCTTGTCTCTACAGTCAACATCAGGTCCTGAGTTCAGTCAGGGGGCAGCGTGTCTCTACAGTCAACATCAGGTCCTGAGTTCAGTCAGCAGGGGGCAGTGTGTCTCTACAGTCAACAACAGGTCCTGAGTTCAGTCAGCAGGGGCAGCGTGTCTCTACAGTCAACATGAGGTCCTGAGTTCAGTCAGCAGGGGCAGTGTGTCTCTACAGTCAACATCAGGTTCAGTCAGCAGGGGGCAGTGTGTCTCTACAGTCAACATGAGGTCCTGAGTTCAGTCAGCAGGGGGCAGCGTGTCTCTACAGTCAACAACAGGTCCTGAGTTCAGTCAGCAGGGGGCAGCTTGTCTCTACAGTCAACATCAGGTCCTGAGTTCAGTCAGCAGGGGGCAGCTTGTCTCTACAGTCAACATCAGGTCCTGAGTTCAGTCAGCAGGGGGCAGTGTGTCTCTACAGTCAACATGAGGTCCTGAGTTCAGTCAGCAGGGGGCAGTGTGTCTCTACAGTCAACATCAGGTCCTGAGTTCAGTCAGCAGGGGGCAGTGTGTCTCTACAGTCAACATCAGGTCCTGAGTTCAGTCAGCAGGGGGCAGCTTGTCTCTACAGTCAACATCAGGTCCTGAGTTCAGTCAGCAGGGGGCAGCTTGTCTCTACAGTCAACATCAGGTCCTGAGTTCAGTCAGCAGGGGGCAGTGTGTCTCTACAGTCAACATCAGGTCCTGAGTTCAGTCAGCAGGGGGCAGCTTGTCTCTACAGTCAACAACAGGTCCTGAGTTCAGTCAGCAGGGGGCAGTGTGTCTCTACAGTCAACATCAGGTCCTGAGTTCAGTCAGCAGGGGGCAGCTTGTCTCTACAGTCAACATCAGGTCCTGAGTTCAGTCAGCAGGGGGCAGCTTGTCTCTACAGTCAACATCAGGTCCTGAGTTCAGTCAGCAGGGGGCAGTGTGTCTCTACAGTCAACATCAGGTCCTGAGTTCAGTCAGCAGGGGGCAGTGTGTCTCTACAGTCAACATGAGGTCCTGAGTTCAGTCAGCAGGGGGCAGCTTGTCTCTACAGTCAACATCAGGTCCTGAGTTCAGTCAGCAGGGGGCAGCGTGTCTCTACAGTCAACATCAGGTCCTGAGTTCAGTCAGGGGGCAGCTTGTCTCTACAGTCAACATCAGGTCCTGAGTTCAGTCAGGGGGCAGTGTGTCTCTACAGTCAACATCAGGTCCTGAGTTCAGTCAGCAGGGGCAGTGTGTCTCTACAGTCAACATCAGGTCCTGAGTTCAGTCAGCAGGGGCAGCTTGTCTCTACAGTCAACATCAGGTCCTGAGTTCAGTCAGCAGGGGGCAGCTTGTCTCTACAGTCAACATCAGGTCCTGAGTTCAGTCAGGGGGCAGTGTGTCTCTACAGTCAACATCAGGTCCTGAGTTCAGTCAGCAGGGGGCAGTGTGTCTCTACAGTCAACATCAGGTCCTGAGTTCAGTCAGCAGGGGGCAGCTTGTCTCTACAGTCAACATCAGGTCCTGAGTTCAGTCAGCAGGGGGCAGTGTGTCTCTACAGTCAACATCAGGTCCTGAGTTCAGTCAGCAGGGGGCAGTGTGTCTCTACAGTCAACATCAGGTCCTGAGTTCAGTCAGCAGGGGGCAGCTTGTCTCTACAGTCAACATCAGGTCCTGAGTTCAGTCAGCAGGGGGCAGTGTGTCTCTACAGTCAACATCAGGTCCTGAGTTCAGTCAGCAGGGGGCAGCTTGTCTCTACAGTCAACATCAGGTCCTGAGTTCAGTCAGCAGGGGGCAGTGTGTCTCTACAGTCAACATCAGGTCCTGAGTTCAGTCAGCAGGGGGCAGCGTGTCTCTACAGTCAACATCAGGTCCTGAGTTCAGTCAGCAGGGGGCAGCTTGTCTCTACAGTCAACATGAGGTCCTGAGTTCAGTCAGCAGGGGGCAGCTTGTCTCTACAGTCAACATCAGGTCCTGAGTTCAGTCAGCAGGGGGCAGCTTGTCTCTACAGTCAACATGAGGTCCTGAGTTCAGTCAGCAGGGGGCAGCTTGTCTCTACAGTCAACATCAGGTCCTGAGTTCAGTCAGCAGGGGGCAGCGTGTCTCTACAGTCAACAGACACACAGAGGCTGAGTCTGAATTTACAGTTTTTCTCGATTGGTTTGGCTCATTTCTTGAAACAGAAATTACATTCTCAAAGCTTTAAGTGCATTTGGCAAAATAGTCCAATGGTTCAGCACAACACTATGGCTGACCTGCAAAAGGTCATATCTCTCCCAAAATAGTTAACTCATGCTTCAAACTAAGTCCCTTTCTCATATAAATAGTCAAGGCCCCCAAACACAAGTTTCCTGCTCAATTGCTTTGACTCATTTCTTGAAACAGAAATGACTTTCTCCAAGCTCTACATGCATTTGCCAAAATAGCCTGGATGGTTCAGCACAACACCATGGCTCACCTCCAAAAGGTCATATCTCTCCCAAAACAGTTAATTCATGTGTCAAAACTAAGCCATTTTCTCATATAAATAGTCAATGGCCCCAAAATGCAAAGTCTCTTTGGCATTGTGTCAGCACTGTTGGTCAAAATGTTTAGATGTTTTGTCACTATGGCAGTGGACCATAGAAATATCACTTATGTCACATTTCAATCTTGGTCCAGACCATTCACTGACAGTGAGTGGTTACTGTAATTGATGCCTTTTGTCTAGCTACCAGAAATCAAACTGTATCAAACTGAAAAAGATGATGGACCTACATTGTCATGGAAATTGTTACTGTATTTTTATTCACAAACATAAAGTAACTGCCAAACATCACAGTAAAAAGAAAATGTATACAACAAAATATACTGTACTGTAAACACATCAACACAAAAAAAAAGAAAATTATGCAATATCGTTCACACCAGTAACTCCACCTCAATGGTCGTCCTCCTCATCCTCACTCTCATGGTCGTCCTCTCTCTGCTGTCTGTCTGGCCACAGATTTTCATCCACATCACACCTGATATTCTCCCTTGCGATGCAACGGGGGAAGAATCTACGTGCATGCCGCAACCATCCCCTGCACTGATCTGCTGTGACATTGTCACAGCAAGCATCCATTGCTTCAAGCAGGGACCTCTGGTTCTGAGCCCGATGCTCATACACCCCCCACCTCCAAGCAGAGAAAAATTCCTCAATTGATTGAGAAATGGGGAGTAAGGTGGTAGGAGCACCATTAGCAGTCTTGGGTGGGCAGTGAACCAGGCCCTGATGAGCAGGCCGTGGTGGAAGCTGACATTGTCCCACACAACTAAAAACTTTGACAAGTGAGGCCCTACCAAACCTCTCTCATTTTCTGGGATGAGATCTGAATAAAGGTGATCCAAAAAGAACAGGAGCTTTTAGGTATTGTATGGGCCAAGTGTGGGAATGTGGGTGGCCACACCATTTTCAGAAATGGCAGCACACATTGTTATATTGCCTCCACACTGGCCTGGGACATCCACCGTGGCCCGGTGGCCAATAATATTCCGGCCACGTCTTCTTCCTTTGGCTAGGTTGAAGCGGGCTTCATCCACGAAAACAAGGGTGTGAGGAGTCTCATTCCCCTCCGATGCCATTATTCTCTACAATACAGTACAACAAAATATCAAATCAGTTATACGGTAGAATCATACCATAACAGCAAATTACATAGGAATGTTTTGTGTTCTCCACCAAAAGTTCAATATAGTGGCCTCTGTGCTTTACTGTAAACAGGTTATAATGATAGATAACCAGTAACACACCACTGACTTACACTTACATACTGGAACCGCAGCTCTTTCACTCTATCAGAGTTTCTCTCAAATGGTACCCTGTAGAGCTGTTTCATGCTCATCTCATGCTTCTTCAATACCCTGTCTATTGTTGATATGCTGATAGTGTTGATGTTCTGGAATATTAGATTGTCCTGTATTATGGTATTACGGATCTCTTTAGTGTGATGGCATTATTTGCCATCACTATATTGCAGATCTCCTGTTCTTGTTCTCGGCTGAGTAGTGTTCTTCTGCCACTAGTACGAGGTTGTCGTCCAATCCTAGACATAGAATTCACAAATAGACAATATTACCATTTGTACTGTGATGCACTGTCCTGTCCTGTAGACCTACTGTATGCCTAATGAATTTCTCACAGAATGAGTTACCAATTGTACTGTTGTTTTACTGTTATGTAATGTACTGAAATTCTACTGTAATGCATTGCTGTACAGTAATTGGAATACTATTGTAAACTGTACTATCAATACAGTAATTCCATTGTTGAATAAGCACATAGGCCTACCTGTTTTCCCTGCGGAAGGTTTGGATGATAGAAGACACTGTAGATCTGGGCACATTCGGCTGAACTCGACGACCTGCCTCTGCCATTGTGAGGCCATGATTGATCACATGGTCAACAAGTGTAGCCCAAATTTCATCTGGAACGGCATGGTCTTCGTGCCCCTCGCCCTCTTCCACCTACTCCACCACCACGCAACCTTACTCCTCCTCCTCTTCCTCTTCTTCTTCCTCTTCCTCAAGCAGGCAGTTGGTCATTGTTTACCTGGCCAGGTGCCTCCATGTTCAGAAATTGTTTTGATTCTGGTCAAGCTCTATATGTATGTTTGGCAAAAATCATACTCATGGATAGCATCTGTCAGGTAACTAAACACACCATTTGATTGGTCATCTGAGATGTGTTACACACCCCCTTTATTAGTCAAGTTCTAGATTCACCTGAGTCAATTTACCAATCAGCAAAAGATATTCATATCATGTAATGTGATGTTATACATGGTATTATGTTCCTGACTAATTTTGACAATTGAATGAACTCTTGTGCATGTGATGGCTGACACAATGAAATAATGCTGACATGTTTTGGAGAGTAAAACCATTTGACTGACAATCAACAGTTAGTTAAGATCAGCAAGATATATACAATTGGTAATTGTGCTAACTGTAGGCAACTGTAATCAATCATTTGCAAAGTGTGCTAAGACATTTGCAATTTGTTGAAAGGAATGAGAATTTGAAATCTGTTGTGAAGAAGTGCCCAGTGGTTTGGAGGGTTGTCCATGTTGTTTTGAGAATGTAATTTCTGTTTCAAGAAATGAGCCAAACCAATCGAGAAAAACTGTAATCTGTCAACATGTTTCACATTATCACAGCTTCTCCTGAACGCCTGACACACACTCACAGTCTGGGTCCTACAGTCCTTGAAGTGGTCCTGCACAGACTGTGAGGCTCAGCTGTGTCACAGTGAAGAATCCCTCATCACTTCATCACTTCATGATCAATTCATCAGTTCATCAGTTCAGTAAATCAATGTAAAGACATCAGAAAAAGGATCTTCTGAAAAAGTCTAGTTTTACTTTGTGAATCCAGCTCAGACACAGAACATGAACACATGATGACATGAACACATGATGAACATGAACACATGATGACATGAACACTTGATGACATGAAAACATGACATGAACACATGATGAACATGAACACATGATGACTTGAACACATGATGAACATGAACATGTGTCACTGACACATGTCATTAACACATGATGACATGAAAACATGATGACATGAAAACATGACATGAACACATGATGAACATGAACACATGATGACTTGAACACATGATGAACATGAACATGTGTCACTGACACATGTCATTAACACATGATGACATGAAAACATGATGACATAAACACATGATGACATGAAAATATGATTACATGAAAACATGATGACATGAACACATGATGGCATGAAAACATGATGAACATGAACACATGGGGCCCTATTTAGATGGTCTAAAACGCAAAGCACCAGGCGTGCGGCGCATGGGCGTGTCCCAGTCACTTGCTAGTTAGACAGTGCGTTTTCAGACTGTGCACCATGGCGGAGAGTCTGAAAGAGTTGGACTTACTCTGTGAATTAGTCATGGGTGTGTTTTGGGCGTATCATTCAATAAGCCAATCAGAGTGTCACCTCTTATTCCCTTTAAAAGCGGTGTGATTGGAGCGCACGGCGGAGAGCTCGTTAGATGGCGGATCTACCAACTGCAAAGGGCTCTAGTTTCGCAGACCAGGACCGGGAGCAGCGGGGGCGCAGCGCACCTGCGCTTCACCAACTGGGTGTGGCCAGGCGGATTTTGTAAGTTTGGCACACCGTGCGCCCTGGCGCAGCTACTCGTCTTTCCCACCTCCGTCCCTCCTACCGGCGAAAGTCAGAAAGAGGGAGGAGAGAAGGCGTGGAGTGGGTTTTACACACATCACACCAATCAAATGAGCCCCTCTCTTCACCCTTAAATGCGCCGCGTGAAGGCGTAATGAGAGTTTACTCAATTCGCCATGGCAGAAGAGAGCAGCAGCGTCAGACAGCCAAACTTCTCCCAGGAGGAAACTGATGTTTTGGTCCGGGAGGTCCAAGCTCACAGTTTCTGAATATACAGAACTGCGAGCAGACCTCCACGGGCTGATGATGCAAAGGTAGCCTGGGAGGAGGTCACCACAATTGTAAATCAATGATGCGTTTCTCTCGTGTGCGCTCTCTCTTTCTCTCTCGCAGTCTCACTCTGTTTCTTTTCTTTTGACTTTTCTAAGATGACAGATGCTGAATATATACTCCCTATCTGATGCTGTGGCTGTTTGTGGTTGGCTGAGAGGGATGTGAACTCATCAGTTTGCAGCTGTGTTAATCAAATCAGGCTGGGTTTCCATTACGCGTGCCAAATGTGCCAAACGGTGCCAATCCCCTTTGATCTGACATCAGATGTGATGGGACAGTCGATATAGAGATACATTTATGTGCTGATTGCAGATAGTTGCATTGAATAGTGTTTTTTGTGGGTATTTATTGCATCGTTAATGTACCTGATATTCTAGAGACCTGCCTGTGAGGTTTTGGTGATGTGTGCGCACTGTCCGCCGGTCAGCCAAACTTTGGCTTACACCGGCTGCGCTGACAGTAAACCTGGTTTCAGATGGCGAGCTTTTAGTGCACCTTCAGCGAAGCCTTTTGGCACGAAACTGTCACTGCGCCAAGCTGGATCTGTCGACACCTCCCCCTGCTGCGCCACCACACCCATCTCAGCACACCTCGGTCTGCCAAACTACCAAACTGAGCGCGCCTCGGGTTGCGCTGCTCGAAACTAGCTCTGTGTGGGGTTCGCCACCCTGCTCCACCCTGTGCTGCGCCGGGAAACTAGAGCCCAAAGAGTGAGCGTTTTACAGCTGAGGAGACGATAAATGTATCTCTATATCGACTGTCCCGTCACATCTGATGTCAGATCAAAGGGGATTGGCACGTTTGGCACGTTTGGCACGCATAATGCAAACCCAACCTGATTTGGTTAACACAGCTGCAAACTAATGAGTTCACATCCCTCTCAGCCAACCACAAACAGCCATAGCATCAGATAGGGAGTATATATTCAGCATCTGTCATCTTAGAAAAGTCAAAAGAAAAGAAACAGAGTGAGACTGCGAGAGAGAAAGAGAGAGCGCACACGAGAGAAAC
Source organism: Epinephelus fuscoguttatus (assembly GCF_011397635.1). Classification (NCBI taxonomy): domain Eukaryota; kingdom Metazoa; phylum Chordata; class Actinopteri; order Perciformes; family Serranidae; genus Epinephelus; species Epinephelus fuscoguttatus. The sequence continues at coordinate 196,888 of NC_064759.1, read as the reverse complement.
GCTGTCAACAAATTGTAAGTTATTCAATTTTATTTTAACCCGGAGGTTAGAGAGCCCAGCTCCCTCTCCAGCTTCCTGAACCCCCCTGCCTGAAGGTCCAGGAAGGGCTGGTCCCGTGGCTGCACCCGGGCCCATCTGGTCTGGCTGCGTGCGGGCTGCGGAGCTTCCCCTGAGTGCCCCTGGCTGTGCGGCGGGCTGTGCAGCCGCTGTGCATCCTCCTCCTCCTCTTCCTCCTCCTGACAAGATGATCATCAGTTTTACGTTCTAAAAGCTTTTTTTTTTTTTACATATACATTTGTACTTGTAGGGCTATAAGTTTACGTTTTTAGTTCACAGAAGCTGGTTATTGTTGTGTTTATGTCAAAATAAAGTTTATCAAACGTTTTCACATCTTTGATTTTGTGATTTACAAGCATTTACATAATCACAGTTCATTTGGGAAAGACAAGTTCATTTTACAGGCTATGCATCATCAGCCCGTGGAGGTCTGCTCGCAGTTCCGTATATTTGGACACCTTTCACATTGTAATCATATTTTTATTTGTTATCTTTTGCATATGTGTGGCTGCACGCGCATTGTGCACCTGCCTAGAGACGCATAATACTAATTTGTTTAACAGCGAAATACTGCGCCATTGACTTTAGACCAGGTTTTTGTTGGTCACTGGCACATTTGCTTTTTACGTCATCTAACTAGCAACGTGCCATGACTGCGTCTGACCACTCCTCATTTTTAGACCAACACACCCAGAGAAGCGCAAGTTCATTTGCTAGTTAGACAATGAGGGTGCAGGGTGTGAATATGACAACTGCGTCTGCATCTAAATAGCAATGACACTTGCGACATGGATTATGTGCCCTCCGCCGTCCGCTTTAGACCATCTAAATAGGGCCCTTGATGTCATGACTGTTGGACGTGTCTTGGTGCGTGGGCTCTGACTCACTTCCTGCAGACTCTATTTATTGAGCAGTCTTTTGGGCGACAAGAAGCTGCTTGTCATCTACAACAAAATAAAAGTATCCATGTTTGCCCCACAGTCTCTACTGACAGTTAAACACATTGTCATTTCGCTCCTACTTCCTGTTTCAAGCCGACATGCAGCGCATCAAACTATGGAGACAGAACTTAAGAGGAACTCTGAGAGGAACATGAGCTTCTGATCAACGGCAACAACATGCAACATAAACATTCACAGGACAGTTTTCAAGATGGCCACCAGACGTGAGGACGAGTTCATCGGGGGGTGTAGGGGCTCAGAGTCCACATTGTGCTGGAGGTCGGTGGTGAGCGGGTGCTGGGGGGGCTGCAGATGGAACAGGGGGGAGAAGGAGGGTATGTGTCATCCTCCCATCGCAGGACACGGCTCTTCGCTCTGCTGGGGCCATTAATGGTCTTGGTGTGGGCACCACTGGGAGTTCGGGGTTCGGATTTTGGAGTTCTGTAGAGGTAGACATCGTAGTGTGCGACACGACCCCATGAAGCCTTGAACTTGGTCCTTCTGGTGAGGTGGAGCTCCAAGTCGATGGTCACCTTACAGTGCAGGAACACATGGGTTACTGACATGGAAAGACGCGATAATATGTACTCATCAGCACTTCCTGTCTAATCAATTCGCTTCCTGACATTGTACTTCCTGTCTGATCAGGTTCCTTCCTGTCATTGTACCAAAGAGCATGGATACCAAGAGGCGAAGCTCCGTTGAATTTTTGCCAACAGCCACTAGGGGCGCTGCTGTTGGACTGTTGAGCTTGGACTGTTGCGCCCAGACAACATGCAAGATGTCAAGGAGAGAGGAGAGAAAAGTAAAAGAAAACAGTGTAGTGCAATTAACTGCAACAACTATCAGTGGAACACCCCGCACCTGGCCTTACACCGTTTCCTAAAGGATCCCGACAGGTAAGAACTCCTGAGGTGTAAGTTTTAAAGTGTTTTAATATCAATTTAATATGCCAGTTTTGTTTTGTTGTACATATATATATATATATATATGGCCTCTTGGACCATTTATATCAGAACTGATTACTGCTTTAGCATTAAAATATATCATATTAAAATAGCCTATATATTATTATTATTATTATTATTATTATTACTGTACAAACTGTAAATAAATCTTTATTCCTGACTATGTGACGTCGCCATTAATGTGTTTCTAGTTAAAATATTGAATTTTTTTTTTTTTTTTTTTTTTGGTAGATTGGTTTATGGGGTGATTTTGAAGGAGTAATTAAGTTAATCTTCTCATAAGTGGATGTAATATGTAGAGATGCCATCTCGGCCGCTTTTCTTCGTTTTGTTTTTTTTAAAGTCTATATTTTGCTTTACAAAAACGTGAAAAAGCAGCTGTGACCAAGCTATCACGAGGTGAGTAGCATTGTAAGCATAATTAATAGCGATATACTTCAGTTTGTCTGTGTGTTTTTGTATGCAAGCGGGTCTGCTGCGGTCTGCTGACAGTCCAAAATGGCGGTGGTAGGACGAAACCATGGGCGAGTCTGTTGCTGTGGGGCGTTCTGTTGAGCTTCGCCTCTTGGTATCCATGCTGTTTGATTGTACTCCCTGTCTGACCTGTTCGCTTCCTGTCTTTGTACTCCCTGTCTGACAGTGAGTCAGTGACTGAGCCCTTTATGCCCCCTTACCATAGGTCAGCATCGATGCGGACTTAAGGTAAGGAAATTACCCACAGTTCATAGCGTTGTGACGTCAAATACAGGGGTTGCCCTCAGAACACCAGAAGTGTTAAAAAAAACCTGTCAACAAATAAACACGGTCGGCAGATCTGCAAACGGTAACGATATAGATATATATATAAGATACATATCACTGTATCACTTACAACACTTTTGATGCTAGTTTAGAAAAAACATGCATATGGTAAAAACACAGTAAATTCATTATTCCAAACTTACCTCTGGCCCATTTTGCAACACAAGTGCTTGGATAAGGATTGACTGATCAGGGAGTCTATCCCTCACAAGCCTTGTGTGTGCTGACAATAACCGATAAATGATCACGCCCAGAGCCGCCAGTGTCAACAACATTTTGTAGAGAGGGGGATAAGTGCTGTCCCATTCCTATTTATAGCATCCAGAGCCCTTTCAGACTCTCACACTCAGTCACTTACAGACGTAAACACGCACACGTAAGTTAAGTCAGTGAGGGTTCAGGGCTCGAGTCTTTAGGGGCCGGAATGGAATTGGGCCTCTGTCTGACCTGTTCGCTTCCTGTCGTTGTACTTCCTGTCTCATCAGGTCTCTTTCTGTCGCTGTACCTCCTGTCTGACCTGTTTGCTATATTTTACTTCACTTTTTTCTTCTAACGACTGAGGCCAGCTGTGACGCAACAACACGAGAAAACAAACGGTCACCATGGAGACTTGAATTTGATGGCTGTAACATTTGTCCTTAACTAAGGGAATCTTTAAAGGGATTCTGTGCAGCACCTTTAGGTCCCTCAGCTCAGGGGAGGTGGAGCTCTAAGTGTCACAGTTAAAAGAAAACTTAGGCCCTGTGTCCACATAGCGCCTTTTTCTGAGCGCCAGAAGAAGGCCAGTGTCTTTTTTCAATTTTTCCCAATGAGGAGAGAGCGTCTGTGACCGCATGCGGCCGCCTAGGGAAAAGGCGCTGCGCCCAGTGTCTTTTTTTTCCCAGCCGCTCCTCCTTTTTTGTGCGGCCGCTCCGAGCGTTTTGAGTTGAAAATCTCTGAACTTTTCAGAGAGGCGCTGGTGTCGTCACCGGCGCTTTTTCCAGGCAACCAATCATATCGCGGAACTTGTCACCCGGGTAACCAGAAAAAATGGAGGAGAAGCTGGTGCTTGCCGTGTCTATCCGAGAAAATAGCTAGGCTATATATATATATATATATATATATATATATATATTATATCTCCTCCTATATCTATATTAATTTAATTTTAACATTTTTTTCAGTCTTCTCCAATTTCTCGTTTTATTTTATGGAAATGATCAATGTAAGTGCACTTGTCCTAGAGCCGCCACGGCGGTTTTTATAATGCAAATAACTCTGTTTAGATAAAACCTACAAGTTTCTCTTCCTAAAAATGTGTCTTGTATGTTTTCTGAAGCCTTTAAGTTACAAAAATGAAACACACTAGACTTCTGAGCATTTATACCTCCGACTGCTGCTGAAAATTATACATTTTGAAACATACAGGTAGGCTACATACATGTTGCAAAACTCTGCAAAAGTACACCAAAGCATACATTTTCATTTCCAAATATTTATTTGAAAACAAAACCATTCATACTGTCAGTAAAAAAAACAGTTTGTTGATAGCCTAATAAAAAGCGAATGTAATCTCAACAGTGAGTGGGCGCTGTAATCCTGGCGGTCCCAGTGTAAAGCACCACGGACAGCGTCAGTGCATCTATCGCTGTGGCTCAGAGGCTCTGACGCCTGAGTCAGAGCACGTGAGCGGAGTTGGAGCTGGAGCTGCCTCAGCCATAGGTGGACCATAGGTTGGTAGGAAGAAAAATGGCTGCTGACAAAACTGTCACTGTCAACTGCCTCCAAGTGCCGCAACGATCTGCCAGACCTTCATTGTTTATGCTGCCCGTGCACACAATGAATGCATTTTTGAGTAATTTCCGAGAAGTTATAATAAAATAAAAAAAAGTATTACAGACTATAGAATAGGACTGACAACCTCTCCAATGTCTCATGTCAATTAATTAACACTATTTCTCGGCTTTTTATAATGCCTTTTTTTGCTGCTGCGCTGCTGCTGCACTGTGTCTCCAGCTGAAAGTGGTGATTTGCTAAATACATTCTACAATAATAAATTAGATTAACTTTTGGTCTACGATATTGTTGGCTATATTACGCATTTTAATAAAAAACACCTTAAGAATAAAAGAAACACTCACGCACGCACGCACACGGCTGGTGCGGTCACTGTTGAGATTAAATTCGTTTTTTATTATTAGCAAAATGTTTTTTTATTGACCATATGAATGGTTTCGTTTTCAAATAAATATTTGGAAACGAAAATGTAGGCCTATGCTTTGCTGTACTTTTACAGAGTTTTGCAATATGTATAGCCTACCTGTATGTACCAAAATGTATAATTAATAAAACTAAACAAATAAAACATGATGATGACCTCACCAGCTGTAGCAATAAAGATTAACACAGTATATGTACCACTATAAACCTGCAAAACTGCGCGGCTACAGGAATTGTCAAGATATTGTTGTCATAGAAACGAAAACCCTCGTGAGTGTTTTTTGGGGGGCGCACAGACGCTTCATCCCAGCTCAGCAGCTCCCTTCCAGAGCCTTTCTGCCAGAAAAAGGCGCTATGTGGACACAGGGCCTTCAGGTGTTTCCGCTGTCAGTGATGTCATGATGCCACTCAGGTTGTGATGTGAGGAGGTCATGTGGTCCACAGGTGTGAGATTAATGACATCCTAACAAACAGATGATCTTCACACACGTTCACATCAGTGTGACAGTAACCATAGCAACTGCTGTGCTGCAGACGACATCACCTGTCAGTTCTTAGTGTGACATCATACAGGCTTGTTGGTTAGTAAACTAGACTCCGCCCCCTCAGCTTTCACTCCTTTCTGTCCTAACACTGACCCTGTGTGTGCGTGTTTCAGTGTGTGTGTGTGTGTGTGTTTCAGTGTGTGTACATGCGTGTTTCAGTGTGTGTGTGTGCGTGTTTCAGTGTGTGTGTGTGTGTGTTTCAGTGTGTGTACATGCGTGTTTCAGTGTGTGTGTGTGCGTGTTTCAGTGTGTGTGTGTGTGTGTTTCAGTGTGTGTGCATGCGTGTTTCAGTGTGTGTGAGTTTCAGTGTGTTTCAGTGAGTGTGTGTGTGAGTGTATGTGTGTGTGTGTGTGTGTGTGTGTGTGTGTGTGTGTGTGTGTGTGTGTGTGTGTGTGTGTGTGTGTGTGTGTGTGTGTGTGTGTGTGTGTGTGTGTGTGTGAGTGTGTGTGTGTGTGTGTGTGTGTGTGTGTGTGTGTGTTTCAGTGTGTGTGCATGCGTGTTTCAGTGTGTGTGAGTTTCAGTGTGTTTCAGTGAGTGTGTGTGTGAGTGTATGTGTGTGTGTGTGTGTGTGTGTGCGTGTTTCAGTGTGTGTGAGTTTCAGTGTGTTTCAGTGAGTGTGTGTGTGAGTGTGTGTGTGTGTGTGTGCGTGTTTCAGTGTGTGTGTGTGCGTGTTTCAGTGTGCGTGTGTGCGTGTTTCAGTGTGTGTGTGTGCGTGTTTCAGTGTGTGTGCATGCGCATGATAATGACAATGCAACCTCATCATGTTCAGACCTTCATCAGGATGAAGATCTGAGCTGCAGTGAGACAAGTCTCTGAAATGTCTCCATCTTCTATCCATGTTCTGTCCATGTTCTGTGTTCTGTCCATGGTTTATCCATGTTCTGTGTTCTGTCCATGTTCTGTCCATGTTCTGTCCATGGTCTGTGTTCTGTCCATGTTCTGTCCATGGTCTGTCCATGTTCTGTGTTCTGTCCATGGTCTGTCCATGTTCTGTCCATGTTCTGTCCATGGTCTGTGTTCTGTCCATGTTCTGTGTTCTGTCCATGTTCTATCTATGTCCTGTGTTCTGTGTTCTGACCATGTTCTGTGTTCTGTCCATGTTCTATCTATGTCCTGTGTTCTGTCCATGTTCTGTGTTCTGTCCATGTTCTATCTATGTCCTGTGTTCTGTCCATGTTCTGTCCATGGTCTGTGTTCTGTCCATGTTCTGTCCATGGTCTGTCCATGGTCTGTGTTCTGTCCATGGTCTGTCCATGTTCTGTCCATGGTCTGTCCATGTTCTGTCCATGTTCTGTGTTCTGACCATGTTCTGTCCATGGTCTGTGTTCTGTCCATGGTCTGTCAATGTTCTGTCCATGGTCTGTCCATGGTCTGTGTTCTGTCCATGGTCTGTGTTCTGTCCATGTTCTGTGTTCTGACCATGTTCTGTCCATGGTCTGTGTTCTGTCCATGGTCTGTCCATGTTCTGTCCATGGTCTGTCCATGGTCTGTGTTCTGTCCATGTTCTGTGTTCTGACCATGTTCTGTCCATGGTCTGTGTTCTGTCCATGGTCTGTCCATGGTCTGTATTCTGTCCATGGTCTGTCCATGTTCTGTGTTCTGTCCATGTTCTATCTATGTCCTGTGTTCTGTCCATGTTCTGTCCATGGTCTGTGTTCTGTCCATGTTCTGTCCATGGTCTGTCCATGGTCTGTGTTCTGTCCATGGTCTGTCCATGGTCTGTGTTCTGTCCATGGTCTGTCCATGGTCTGTGTTCTGTCCATGTTCTGTCCATGGTCTGTCCATGGTCTGTGTTCTGTCCATGGTCTGTCCATGGTCTGTGTTCTGTCCATGGTCTGTCCATGTTCTGTCCATGTTCTGTGTTCTGACCATGTTCTGTCCATGGTCTGTGTTCTGTCCATGGTCTGTCCATGTTCTGTCCATGGTCTGTCCATGGTCTGTGTTCTGTCCATGTTCTGTGTTCTGACCATGTTCTGTCCATGGTCTGTGTTCTGTCCATGGTCTGTCCATGGTCTGTATTCTGTCCATGGTCTGTCCATGGTCTGTCCATGGTCTGTATTCTGTCCATGGTCTGTCCATGTTCTGTCCATGGTCTGTGTTCTGTCCATGGTCTGTCCATGGTCTGTATTCTGTCCATGGTCTGTCCATGTTCTGTCCATGGTCTGTCCATGTTCTGTGTTCTGTCCATGGTCTGTCCATGTTCTGTCCATGTTCTGTGTTCTGACCATGTTCTGTCCATGGTCTGTGTTCTGTCCATGGTCTGTGTTCTGTCCATGTTCTATCTATGTCCTGTGTTCTGTCCATGGTCTGTCCATGTTCTGTCCATGTTCTGTGTTCTGACCATGTTCTGTCCATGGTCTGTGTTCTGTCCATGGTCTGTGTTCTGTCCATGTTCTATCTATGTCCTGTGTTCTGTCCATGGTCTGTCCATGTTCTGTCCATGGTCTGTGTTCTGTCCATGTTCTGTATTCTGTCCATGTCCTGTGTTCTGTCCATGTCATAGTAATAGTAATAATAATCATAATAATAATAACAATAACAATAATCGTAATAATAATAATAATAATAATAATAATAATAATAATCATGATAATAATAGAAATACTACTACTACTACTAATAATAGTAATAGTAATAGTAATAATAATAGGCCTAACTTTATTTATATAGCACCTTTAAAAACAGAGTTTACAAAGTGCTTTGACAAAACAAAGCAAAAAGCAGAATACTCGGGCAAATAGAAACAGTCAGGAACAACAGAGATGATATCAAATTAGATAAGAGGAGAAACACAGAGGGCAAAGTCATGAAAACTAAACACACACATGTCACGATAAAGGCAAATGAGAGAGAGACCAAAAGGATGAATAATAAAAAGATGAATAAATACAACGATAAGGGCACAAAGACAGATCCAGCTAGATCAATACACAAGGTTTGAAAACAGACAGGGATGGGTCTGAAGAAGTGATTTATAGAAGTTACTGAATCTGTGAGCCTCATCTCATGGAGGACAGGAGGACAGGAGGAGGACAGGAGGACAGGAGGAGGACAGGAGTACAGGAGGAGGACAGGAGTACAGGGTGAGGACAGGAGGACAGGAGGAGGACAGGAGGAAAGGGTGAGGACAGGATGAGGACAGGAGTACAGGAGGAGGACAGGAGGACAGGAGGAGGACAGGAGGACAGGAGGAGGACAGGAGTACAGGGTGAGGACAGGATGAGGACAGGAGGACAGGATGAGGACAGGAGGACAGGAGGAGGACAGGAGTACAGGGTGAGGACGGGAGTACAGGAGGAGGACAGGAGTACAGGGTGAGGACAGGAGGACAGGAGGAGGACAGGAGGAAAGGGTGAGGACAGGAGGACAGGATGAGGACAGGAGTACAGGGTGAGGACAGGAGGACAGGATGAGGACAGGAGGACAGGATGAGGACAGGAGGAAAGGGTGAGGACAGGAGGACAGGATGAGGACAGGAGTACAGGAGGAGGACAGGAGTACAGGGGGAGGACAGGAGTACAGGAGGAGGACAGGAGTACAGGGTGAGGACAGGAGGACAGGAGGAGGACAGGAGGACAGGATGAGGACAGGAGGACAGGATGAGGACAGGAGGACAGGGTGAGGACAGGAGTACAGGGTGAGGACAGGAGTACAGGAGGAGGACAGGAGTACAGGGTGAGGACAGGAGGACAGGAGGAGGACAGGAGGAAAGGGTGAGGACAGGAGGACAGGATGAGGACAGGAGGACAGGGTGAGGACAGGAGGACAGGATGAGGACAGGAGGAAAGGGTGAGGACAGGAGTACAGGAGGAGGACAGGAGTACAGGGGGAGGACAGGAGGACAGGAGGAGGACAGGAGTACAGGATGAGGACAGGAGGAGGACAGGAGTACAGGAGGAGGACAGGAGTACAGGGTGAGGACAGGAGGACAGGAGGAGGACAGGAGTACAGGAGGAGGACAGGAGTACAGGGTGAGGACAGGAGTACAGGGGGAGGACAGGAGTACAGGAGGAGGACAGGAGGACAGGGTGAGGACAGGAGTACAGGGTGAGGACAGGAGGAGGACAGGAGGACAGGATGAGGACAGGAGGACAGGATGAGGACAGGAGGACAGGGTGAGGACAGGAGTACAGGGTGAGGACAGGAGGAAAGGGTGAGGACAGGATGAGGACAGGAGGACAGGATGAGGACAGGAGGACAGGAGGAGGACAGGAGTACAGGGTGAGGACGGGAGGACAGGAGGAGGACAGGAGGAAAGGGTGAGGACAGGAGGACAGGATGAGGACAGGAGTACAGGGTGAGGACAGGAGGACAGGATGAGGACAGGAGGACAGGATGAGGACAGGAGGAAAGGGTGAGGACAGGAGGACAGGATGAGGACAGGAGTACAGGAGGAGGACAGGAGTACAGGGGGAGGACAGGAGTACAGGGGGAGGACAGGAGGACAGGATGAGGACAGGAGGACAGGATGAGGACAGGAGGACAGGGTGAGGACAGGAGTACAGGAGGAGGACAGGAGTACAGGGTGAGGACAGGAGGACAGGAGGAGGACAGGAGGAAAGGGTGAGGACAGGAGGACAGGATGAGGACAGGAGGACAGGGTGAGGACAGGAGGACAGGATGAGGACAGGAGGAAAGGGTGAGGACAGGAGGACAGGATGAGGACAGGAGTACAGGAGGAGGACAGGAGTACAGGGGGAGGACAGGAGTACAGGAGGAGGACAGGAGTACAGGGTGAGGACAGGAGGACAGGAGGAGGACAGGAGTACAGGATGAGGACAGGAGGAGGACAGGAGTACAGGAGGAGGACAGGAGTACAGGGTGAGGACAGGAGGACAGGAGGAGGACAGGAGTACAGGAGGAGGACAGGAGTACAGGGGGAGGACAGGAGTACAGGAGGAGGACAGGAGGAAAGGGTGAGGACAGGAGGACAGGATGAGGACAGGAGTACAGGAGGAGGACAGGAGTACAGGGTGAGGACAGGAGTACAGGGGGAGGACAGGAGTACAGGAGGAGGACAGGAGTACAGGGTGAGGACAGGAGGAAAGGGTGAGGACAGGATGAGGACAGGAGGAGGACAGGAGTACAGGAGGAGGACAGGAGTACAGGGTGAGGACAGGAGGACAGGAGGAGGACAGGAGGAAAGGGTGAGGACAGGATGAGGACAGGAGGACAGGATGAGGACAGGAGGACAGGAGGAGGACAGGAGTACAGGAGGAGGACAGGAGTACAGGGTGAGGACAGGAGGACAGGAGGAGGACAGGAGGAAAGGGTGAGGACAGGAGGACAGGATGAGGACAGGAGTACAGGGTGAGGACAGGAGGACAGGATGAGGACAGGAGGACAGGATGAGGACAGGAGGAAAGGGTGAGGACAGGAGGACAGGATGAGGACAGGAGTACAGGGGGAGGACAGGAGTACAGGAGGAGGACAGGAGTACAGGGTGAGGACAGGAGGACAGGAGGAGGACAGGAGGAAAGGGTGAGGACAGGAGGACAGGATGAGGACAGGAGGACAGGGTGAGGACAGGAGTACAGGGTGAGGACAGGAGTACAGGAGGAGGACAGGAGGACAGGGTGAGGACAGGAGGACAGGAGGAGGACAGGAGGAAAGGGTGAGGACAGGAGGACAGGATGAGGACAGGAGGACAGGAGGAAAGAGTGAGGACAGGAGGAGGACAGGACCAGGACAGAAGGACAGAAGGACAGGAGGAGGACAGGAGAGGACAGTAGGACAGAACGAGGACAGGACGAGAACAGTTGGACAGAACAAGGACAGTAGGACAGGATAAACTTGTCCTGATGATGTGATTTTTGGAATGGTTTTAATGAGACACTTTGTTGACAGAGGACAGTAACACTGTAGACTGTCTGTCCTCGTCCTACTACGTGTGTGTGTGTGTGTGTGTGTGTGTGTGTGTGTGTGAGAAGAAGGAGGAGGACACTGAGTTTGGATTGTAGGTTTCCATGGCAACGTCACCCTCTGTGTGAAGATGTATGAAGGCTGGTTGACGGAAGATAAGAGACAGACACAGACACAGACAGAAAGACAGAGACACAGACAGAAAGACACAGACAGACACAGAGACAGACAGAAAGACAAAGACAGAGACTGACAAGACAAAGATAGAGACAGAAAGTCAGAAAGAAAGAAACAGAGACAGACAGAGACAGATACATGTAAAGACATTCTGGTCTACAAAGTCATGTAAAGACATACAGGTCTACAGAGTCATGTAAAGACATTCTGGTCTACAGAGTCATGTAAAGACATACAGGTCTACAGAGTCATGTAAAGACATTCTGGTCTACAGAGTCATGTAAAGACATTCTGGTCTACAGAGTCATGTAAAGACATACAGGTCTACAGAGTCATGTAAAGACATTCTGGTCTACAAAGTCATGTAAAGACACACAGGTCTACAGAGTCATGTAAAGACATACAGGTCTACAGAGTCATGTAAAGACATACAGGTCTACAGAGTCATGTAAAGACATTCTGGTCTACAGAGTCATGTAAAGACATACAGGTCTACAGAGTCATGTAAAGACATACAGGTCTACAGAGTCATGTAAAGACATTCTGGTCTACAGAGTCATGTAAAGACATACAGGTCTACAGAGTCATGTAAAGACATTCTGGTCTACAGAGTCATGTAAAGACATACAGGTCTACAGAGTCATGTAAAGACATTCTGGTCTACAAAGTCATGTAAAGACACACAGGTCTACAGAGTCATGTAAAGACATTCTGGTCTACAAAGTCATGTAAAGACATACAGGTCTACAAAGTCATGTAAAGACATACAGGTCTACAGAGTCATGTAAAGACATTCTGGTCTACAAAGTCATGTAAAGACACACAGGTCTACAGAGTCATGTAAAGACATTCTGGTCTACAAAGTCATGTAAAGACATACAGGTCTACAAAGTCATGTAAAGACATACAGGTCTACAGAGTCATGTAAAGACATTCTGGTCTACAAAGTCATGTAAAGACACACAGGTCTACAGAGTCATGTAAAGACATTCTGGTCTACAAAGTCATGTAAAGACATACAGGTCTACAAAGTCATGTAAAGACATTCTGGTCTACAAAGTCATGTAAAGACATACAGGTCTACAGAGTCATGTAAAGACATTCTGGTCTACAAAGTCATGTAAAGACACACAGGTCTACAGAGTCATGTAAAGACATTCTGGTCTACAAAGTCATGTAAAGACATACAGGTCTACAGAGTCATGTAAAGACACACAGGTCTACAAAGTCATGTAAAGACATTCTGGTCTACAAAGTCATGTAAAGACATACAGGTCTACAGAGTCATGTAAAGACATTCTGGTCTACAAAGTCATGCAAATACATACAGGTCTACAGAGTCATGTAAAGACATTCTGGTCTACAGAGTCATGTAAAGACATTCTGGTCTACAAAGTCATGTAAAGACATACAGGTCTACAGAGCCATGTAAAGACATTCTGGTCTACAGAGTCATGTAAAGACACACAGGTCTACAGAGCCATGTAAAGACATTCTGGTCTACAAAGTCATGTAAAGACACACAGGTCTACAGAGTCATGTAAAGACACTCTGGTCTACAGAGTCATGTAAAGACATACAGGTCTACAGAGTCATGTAAAGACATTCTGGTCTACAAAGTCATGCAAAGACATACAGGTCTACAGAGTCATGTAAAGACATTCTGGTCTACAGAGTCATGTAAAGACATACAGGTCTACAGAGCCATGTAAAGACATTCTGGTCTACAGAGTCATGTAAAGACATACAGGTCTACAGAGCCATGTAAAGACATACAGGTCTACAGAGTCATGTAAAGACATACAGGTCTACAAAGTCATGTAAAGACATTCTGGTCTACAAAGTCATGTAAAGACATTCTGGTCTACAAAGTCATGCAAAGACATACAGGTCTACAGAGTCATGTAAAGACATTCTGGTCTACAAAGTCATGTAAAGACACACAGGTCTACAGAGCCATGTAAAGACATTCTGGTCTACAAAGTCATGTAAAGACATACAGGTCTACAAAGTCATGTAAAGACATTCTGGTCTACAAAGTCATGCAAAGACATACAGGTCTACAGAGTCATGTAAAGACATTCTGGTCTACAAAGTCATGTAAAGACATACAGGTCTACAAAGTCATGTAAAGACATACAGGTCTACAGAGTCATGTAAAGACATTCTGGTCTACAAAGTCATGCAAAGACATACAGGTCTACAGAGTCATGCAAAGACATTCTGGTCTACAAAGTCATGTAAAGACATACAGGTCTACAGAGTCATGTAAAGACATTCTGGTCTACAGAGTCATGTAAAGACACACAGGTCTACAGAGTCATGCAAAGACATTCTGGTCTACAGAGTCATGTAAAGACATACAGGTCTACAGAGTCATGTAAAGACATTCTGGTCTACAGAGTCATGAAAAGACACACAGGTCTACAGAGTCATGTAAAGACATTCCGGTCTACAGAGTCATGTAAAGACATACAGGTCTACAGAGTCATGTAAAGACATTCTGGTCTACAGAGTCATGGAAAGACACACAGGTCTACAGAGTCATGCAAAGACATTCTGGTCTACAAAGTCATGTAAAGACATACAGGTCTACAGAGTCATGCAAAGACATACAGGTCTACAGAGTCATGTAAAGACATTCTGGTCTACAAAGTCATGCAAAGACATACAGGTCTACAGAGTCATGCAAAGACATTCTGGTCTACAAAGTCATGTAAAGACATACAGGTCTACAGAGTCATGTAAAGACATTCTGGTCTACAGAGTCATGTAAAGACACACAGGTCTACAGAGTCATGTAAAGACATTCTGGTCTACAGAGCCATGCAAAGACATACAGGTCTACAGAGTCATGCAAAGACATACAGGTCTACAGAGTCATGTAAAGACATTCTGGTCTACAAAGTCATGCAAAGACATACAGGTCTACAGAGTCATGCAAAGACATTCTGGTCTACAGAGTCATGCAAAGACATACAGGTCTACAGAGTCATGTAAAGACATTCTGGTCTACAGAGTCATGTAAAGACATTCCGGTCTACAGAGTCATGTAAAGACATACAGGTCTACAGAGTCATGTAAAGACATTCTGGTCTACAGAGTCATGTAAAGACATACAGGTCTACAGAGTCATGTAAAGACATTCTGGTCTACAGAGTCATGTAAAGACACACAGGTCTACAGAGTCATGTAAAGACATTCCGGTCTACAGAGTCATGTAAAGACATACAGGTCTACAGAGTCATGTAAAGACATTCTGGTCTACAGAGTCATGCAAAGACATTCTGGTCTACAGAGTCATGTAAAGACACACAGGTCTACAGAGTCATGTAAAGACACACAGGTCTACAGAGTCATGCAAAGACATTCTGGTCTACAGAGTCATGAAAAGACACACAGGTCTACAGAGTCATGTAAAGACATTCCGGTCTACAGAGTCATGTAAAGACATACAGGTCTACAGAGTCATGTAAAGACATTCTGGTCTACAGAGTCATGTAAAGACACACAGGTCTACAGAGTCATGGAAAGACACACAGGTCTACAGAGTCATGCAAAGACATTCTGGTCTACAGAGTCATGTAAAGACATACAGGTCTACAGAGTCATGTAAAGACATTCAGGTCTACAGAGTCATGAAAAGACACACAGGTCTACAGAGTCATGTAAAGACATTCCGGTCTACAGAGTCATGTAAAGACATACAGGTCTACAGAGTCATGTAAAGACATTCTGGTCTACAGAGTCATGTAAAGACATACAGGTCTACAGAGTCATGTAAAGACATACAGGTCTACAGAGTCATGTAAAGACATTCTGGTCTACAGAGTCATGCAAAGACATTCTGGTCTACAGAGTCATGTAAAGACACACAGGTCTACAGAGTCATGCAAAGACATTCTGGTCTACAGAGTCATGTAAAGACATACAGGTCTACAGAGTCATGTAAAGACATTCTGGTCTACAGAGTCATGAAAAGACACACAGGTCTACAGAGTCATGTAAAGACATTCCGGTCTACAGAGTCATGTAAAGACATTCTGGTCTACAGAGTCATGTAAAGACACACAGGTCTACAGAGTCATGTAAAGACATACGGGTCTACAGAGTCATGTAAAGACATACAGGTCTACAGAGTCATGTAAAGACATTCTGGTCTACAGAGTCATGTAAAGACATACAGGTCTACAGAGTCATGTAAAGACATTCTGGTCTACAGAGTCATGTAAAGACATACAGGTCTACAGAGTCATGTAAAGACATTCTGGTCTACAGAGTCATGTAAAGACATACAGGTCTACAGAGTCATGCAAAGACATTCTGGTCTACAGACTCCTGATGACAGATCTGGTCTCTGTCCTTGTTTTCAGAGTGTCGGCTCTGTTCTTCTCTCCACCCCCATCTGTTGGTCATGTAATGCTCACCTGTTGCCATGGAGACCAGCGGTACTTCTGGCTTCACTTGTTTCCATTCAGCGAGCCTCCATCCCCCGCTACACCGCCTGTGTATGTGTGTGTGTGTGTGTTACTGTGTGTGTGTGTGTGTGTGTGTGTGTGTGTGTTACTGTGTGTGTGTGTTACTGTGTGTGTGTTACTGTGTGTGTGTGTGTGTGTGTTACTGTGTGTGTGTGTGTGTGTGTGTGTGTGTGTGTGTTACTGTGTGTGTGTGTGTGTGTGTGTTTCCACTTGTGTGTTTCTTTCCTTAAATAAAAAGTCTTTTCTTCTGGATGTGAATACCCCCCCATTTATCTGAATAAAGACCTGTGCACACAGCCCCTCCCCCACCCTCCATCCATCAGCACCTCTTCCCACAATAACACAATTTAACCCTGTAATGTCTCACTGATCCAACACTGAGACCATTCATCACATCGTCTTTGTGTGTGTATGTGATTCTGTGTGTTTGTGTTTGTGACATTTTTAAGAGAACTTTTTTTCTGATGCAGACCAAATACTTGTCTGAAGGGTTAACACTCGAGACTTGTTACTTGGACTTGACTAAAGTCACACATATTGACATAAACGTGACTGACTTGGACTCATCTCAAACAACATGTGTGACTCGGCTCGCTGTCTCGATACATTTCTACACTGTGTGCGTGGAGACTGCGGGTGCATGAATTTGAAGAAGTAGAAACTGTACTACAACAAAAAATGAGCAAAGATCCCTTTAGAACAAGCCTGAATTCATTCATTCATTCATTAACTTTAACTACTTATCCTGTTTGAGGTCACGGAGGGGCGGAGCCTATCCCAGCTGACACTGTTTGAGAAGTGGGGTTCACCCTGGACAGTTGACTACACTATTACAGGACTGAGACATAGAGACAGATGACCATTCACACCTACAGGGAGAACATGTCAGAGCACCTGGAGGAAACCCACGCTGACACAGGGAGAACATGTCAGAGCACCTGGAGGAAACCCACACTGACACAGGGAGAACATGTAGGAGCACCTGGAGGAAACCCACACTGACACAGGGAGAACATGTAGGAGCACCTGGAGGAAACTGGAGGAAACCCACACTGACACAGGGAGAACATGTCGGAGCACCTGGAGGAAACCCACGCTGACACAGGGAGAACATGTGAGACCACCTGGAGGAAACCCACACTGACACAGGGAGAACATGTCAGAGCACCTGGAGGAAACCCACGCTGACACAGGGAGAACATGTCGGAGCACCTGGAGGAAACCCACGCTGACACAGGGAGAACATGTCAGAGCACCTGGAGGAAACCCACGCTGACACGGGGAGAACATGTTGGAGCACCTGGAGGAAACCCACACTGACACAGGGAGAACATGTCAGAGCACCTGGAGGAAACCCACACTGACACAGGGAGAACATGTCAGAGCACCTGGAGGAAACCCACGCTGACACAGGGAGAACATGTAGGAGCACCTGGAGGAAACCCACACTGACACAGGGAGAACATGTAGGAGCACCTGGAGGAAACTGGAGGAAACCCACACTGACACAGGGAGAACATGTCGGAGCACCTGGAGGAAACCCACGCTGACACAGGGAGAACATGTTGGAGCACCTGGAGGAAACCCACACTGACACAGGGAGAACATGTCAGAGCACCTGGAGGAAACCCACGCTGACACAGGGAGAACATGTAGGAGCACCTGGAGGAAACCCACACTGACACAGGGAGAACATGTCAGAGCACCTGGAGGAAACCCACACTGACACAGGGAGAACATGTCAGAGCACCTGGAGGAAACCCACGCTGACACAGGGAGAACATGTAGGAGCACCTGGAGGAAACCCACGCTGACACAGGGAGAACATGTCAGAGCACCTGGAGGAAACCCACACTGACACAGGGAGAACATGTAGGAGCACCTGGAGGAAACCCACGCTGACACAGGGAGAACATGTTGGAGCACCTGGAAGAAACTGACGCTTACACGGGGAGGACAGACCCAGGACAGAACATTAGAAGGGTTACCCTAACCCTAACCCAGAGCATATCTTCACAGACTTTCTGTTCATCTTAGCATTTAGTGTTAAATCTCTAGATGTTCTGGTTCCTGACAGTTTAACTATTTATCTGACATGTTGGTTCTGATACTCTCCTTCTACGTCTTCAACAACCCCCAGCTCTGGTCCATTAAAGGTGTTGCTGTGTTCAGGGTCTCTGGTCCTCATCAGACTCAGATTCAGTCAATTCAAAGCTCAAAATCTTTTTAGAGTTTCATTTATTCACCTTTAATTTTATTAACTTTAAAGTTACAATGCGTAATTTACGTGGTTGTTTATTAGCAAATATCAACTATTGCTTTCATAAATATATATTTACTAAAGTGTAATGCAATTCACATACAAATGGAAGTTTTCTCATAGGCTTAGAATGATTTCTTTATATATACCCAGGCAGGTCGCGGTCTGCTGGAGGCTGCCCTCTTGCGTCGCCATATTTGAATACAGTGGCTGAAAGGGATATATGCACTTCGCCGTTCGTGTTTACCTAAAACTTGCTGTCACTGGAGACGGTTAAGGTGAAGCTCAATCCGGGGTGCTGCTGCGTGAACCTGCTTTGTACTTTTATGATTCTGTCGCACTTTAACTGGAGGACCACACACATGTTTTGCCCCGTAAGAGGGAAACCACGCCACCAAATAAAAGAAAAAGATCAGATAAGCGAGGACGGGACAAAACGCGAGTGAATATCGGCGTTGCTTATTCCAGGTGGAAAGAACTCCTGAAGGAGAAGGATTTCACAAGGGATGTGGAGGTTGCCTGCTTTCTGCTAGACAGGTAATTCAAGCTGATGTTTTAAAATCATTTTGGCTTCATGTTTGCAACTACTTTTCCCTCTCGTCTAAGTTCCAGTGACGGCTACGTTTACGTGCTAACGTTATCCTAGGCTTGGCTAACGTTATCCCAGAGCTACAGCTAAATGGTTAGCCTAGCCTACAGCCTAATCTGTTGATTCCTCTTGCGCTGCTGCGAAGGCTGCCGCCCTCTCCTCCTCCTCTTTCCTCTGAGTAGCCGAGACACACCTCTTCGCCTGGCCATTCCTGCACCACCTCTACCCCCTCGCCCCTTCCTCTCCCTGGTCTTCCTCCTCTCCCTCTCCCTCTCCCTCTTCCTCCTCTCCTTGTGTCCTGTGGAAGAACACTCTGGAAACGCATATATTATAATCGTACCAACCTATATTTGCTGCGCTGTCCCGTGACTATCACATAAAACCTGTTATTTTAGCATTACTGTGCTAATGCTCGTGTTACAAACACAATTAGAGATAAAACAGTCCTAACATATATCTCACAGATAACCTATATCTCACTGGTAAGCTATAACATATCGTAACATGGTTTAGATTCCTAAATAAATATTCCCCTCGTCGCTAGATACTCCTGAATAACTCGAAATACTCTGCTGTCTGTGCAAGGCTTTTTGTCCTACGAGGCCACCGTCACTTACCCAGCGCAGCGCGCCTGCGCTTCACCAACTGGGTGTGACCAGGCGGATTTTGTAAGTTTGGCACACCGTGCGCCTGGCGCAGCTACTCCTCTTTCCCACCTCCGTCCCTCCTACCTGCGCAAGTCAGAAAGAAGGAGGAGAGAAGGCGTGGAGTGGGTTTTACACACATCACACCAATCAAATGAGCCGCTCTCCTCGCCCTTAAATGCACCGCGTGAAGGCGTAATGACAGTTTACTCAATTCGCCATGGCAGAAGAGAGCAGCAGCGTCAGACGGCCAAACTTCTCCCAGGAGGAAACTGATGTTTTGGTCTGGGAGGTCCAAGCTCGCAGTGTCCGAATATACAGAACTGCGAGCAGACCTCCACGGGCTGATGATGCAAAGGTAGCCTGGGAGGAGGTCACCACAATTGTAAATCAATGATGCATTTCTCTCGTGTGCGCGCTCTCTCTCTTTCTCTCTCGCAGTCTCACTCTGTTTCTTTTCTTTTGACTTTTCTAAGATGGCAGATGCTGAATATATACTCCCTATCTGATGCTGTGGCTGTTTGTGGTTGGCTGAGAGGGATGTGAACTCATCAGTTTGCAGCTGTGTTAATCAAATCAGGTTGGGTTTCCATTACGCATGCCAAACGTGCCAAACGGTGCCAATCCCCTTTGATCTGACATCAGATGTGATGGGACAGTCGATATAGAGATACATTTATGTGCTGATTGCAGATAGTTGCATTGAATAGTGTTTTTTGTGGGTATTTATTGCATCGTTAATGTGCCTGATATTCTGGAGACCTGCCTGTGAGGTTTTGGTGACGTGTGCGCACTGTCCGCCGGTCAGCCAAACTTTGGCTTACACCTGCTGCGCTCCGCCTGCACTGACAGTAGACCTGGTTTCAGCTGGCGAGCTTTTAGCGCACCTTCGGCAAAGCCTTTGGGCACGAAACTGTCACTGCGCCAAGCTGAATCTGTCGACACCGCCCCCTGCTGCGCCGCCACGCTCATCTCAATGCACCTCGGTCTGCCAAACTACCAAACTGAGCACGCCTCGGGTTGCACTGCTCGAAACTAGCTCTGCGCGGTGTTCGCCACCCTGCTCCACCCTGTGCTGCGCCGGGAAACTAGAGCCCTGAGGCTTTAATCAAATGGTGTCAAAGTTCATCTGTATTTGTGTGTGTGTGTGTGTGATGGGGGAGATGCAGTAATGAGGTGTAAGATGCTGTTTTCAAAGCCATGCAGAGAGTGTAGGAGTTCAGAGGGATAAAGGAGGAACACAAAGGACGGTTGGTCATGTTAAAAAGTTTTATTTCAACAACTATCTGAATCTTGTTTGTTTGTTTGTTTATTCTGTATTCTGAAGTCCCAAAAAAGTACAAAAAAAAATCCCATAAACAAGTACATCAAAGGATTAGAAATCACATCAATGAAAGCAAAGACATGTGGTGTTTGTTTAGAGTCGATCAATATTTAAACACACTCACTTTATTAATCAGACAAACACTGAACCTCTCACAAGCTTTTTTTTTTTACATGACGTTTTAAATTCTGAGGGATTTTTTTCTTTTTACAAAATACACCGATGCAGGTAGGGGGAGGGGCCACGTGTGTGTGTGTGTTTATATAGACGTGTGTTCTCATCTTCTCACTGTGTGTGTGTGTGTGTGTGTGTGTGTATGTGTGTGTGTGTGTGTGTGTGTGTGTGTGTGTGTGGTCAAACACAGACGCTTCGTCACTGATTCCTGTGTAAGACACTGATGAGAAAAACCGTTCACTTCCTGTCTGAATGTAGAGCCAAACCAAGATGTTATTTTACTGGTGATACAAGGTGTTTCACTGATGGTGTCAGTTTATTTTGAAAAAACCTGTCTGTATCTCACGAGCACTTTTTGTGAAAAGAGAAGTTTATTTTGAAAGGACAGGCGTGAACTGTCATGGCGTCAAGACGCAGGAGGAGACTCAGTGTGTCACATGAACACGTGACAGTCCAGTGACGAAGCGCCAACGAGTTGGGAGTGAGCACGTGTTGTTGTGTGTTCACAAAAAAGTGTGTTCATGTTCTCACTGTGTGTGTGTGCAGGTACGAGATCAGGGAGAGTAGAGTGACAGCAACGAGGGGGCGGGGCTGCAAAACAGGGGCGTGACTAGATCGGGGGGTTGCATGGCGGCAGCAGGGTGAGGCTGGTGGGGGAGGGGTGGGGGGGTTAACTCTCAGCAGGGGCATTGGCGGCGGCAGAGGTGGAGATGCTGTAGGTTTTTGGCGGCGGCCAGGGCCGCTCGGTGGCAGTGTTGCCGTGTCGGAGACGGTTGCAGACTGGGTTGGTTGGCTGGTACGTTGGCAGGCAGGCTGGTTGGTTGGTTGGTAACCGGTCAGGCACACTCGGCAGCGGACGGACAGACAGACAGTGGGGAGGGGTTTGGGGGCTCCCGCTGCCGGCGCACCTGGTGGTTTTGGGGTTGCTGGAGTTGTTTTTGTTTTGTTTTCACATCATGTTGTTCTGCAGTGAGTTTACCTCCGACGAATTCTCCTCGCCCAGCACCTTGTGGTTCTCGTGTTTGGGGGTCAGAGAGTTGTGGATGTTCAGGGAGTCGTCCTCCTTGGGCGGGGCCTTCACCGGGTCCTCCAGCTTGTTCTGGGAATTAGGATCATCCTACCCAGGGAGGGTGGAGGAGGTGGAGGTAAAGGAGGAGGGGTAGGGGCAGAAAGTACAGTTAGAACACAACAACACTTTCATGTTCAGAAGCTGCCGATCGCTGGAAACATTTACTTTACAACTCTTTGTCAGATTCAGAGTGACTTCAAACTGAGTTCATCTTTGTTAATGGAAAAAACAAACAAACAGATCGTCACATCCACCCTGGACGAGTCTGCACCATCCTGGACGAGTCTGCACCACCTGCCTAACTCCAGCTGAAGACGTCTGTCATTAATGCAGAAGTCTGTTACTTACCTTTAACCTGTATTCACAAACATATTCTCATGTTTGCTTGTGCAGATGTTGTTGAAAAAGCGAATGTTAAAAACATGAGGTCATCAAAGTCTCTGCTGATGAAGACTCGTCCAATGGAGATGGATGGATGTTCCTGTCTGATGATGGAAACAAAGATGAACTCAGATCTTTGGTTTCATGCACTCCAACAGATTTTCATGCTTTAAAGAACCGCCTTAGTTTCAGCTCCTTAACTACAAATCTCTATGTTTGTTTTCTGAAGCTACTCGACAGTTTCACATCTGAGGATCTATTCTTCCTGCTGGTTTCCATTAATTTCTGAACACTGACTCTTCAAACTGGAGCTGAGTGACAAACCCAGCCAGGATAAAGGCACACGCTTTTGTGCTGACTCAGGACGTCTCCATGTCCCAGCTGGATGAGGACATCTAACTGGCCTACTGTCCTTGTCCCAGTATACAAGCATGGGAGGGGAATCCATTTATTGAGCCAAGTATGTGCGACTCCTCTACGATAGGTGGAGATATGCCCCCTTTCAGCTTGTTAGTATTGGACCTTTTTCCTGTTGACCTATTACGTCACAGACCAAACAATGGACAAACAAGTTAGCTACGGTTAGCTAGCAGCTAACTGCTACCATGGTGGACAACTTTACAGCTCTGTACATTTGGTCCGTCCAAAAAGTCACGGCTCTGGATGTAGATTTCTCCATGTTGTTACCGGCTTCTTCTTCTCTTACACATTTAATGCTATTGGACTTCCGGGTCAAAGCCCGGGGCGGAAACTGTGGAGCATGCTCAGAGCGCCTCGGCCAGTTTGGGTCTGATTGACTGTATGCATGCAGGAGTCACATGATCTGGGTGTGTTAAGGCCCATTTATGCTCAACGTTAAATACGGAAACCGTGGGGGCAGTGTTGTTGTCACTACCTGATACGTAGCTCTAGTGAGACACGAAGAAGAAATAACAATTCAATTTCTCTCATCGGCAGTACTAGAGAAAAGAATTCTCCGTCCTCCAGTCGCAATGTATTTAACAGCCTCACCGACCACCGCGTCCTACAACGCTGCCTCTGTTTTTGTCTTTTATGCAAGAGGTACATCATCAATATCTCCACAGCAGTCGCCATGTTTGTTTGTGAGTTTGTTGTTGTCATAAACTTTTGACGCTGGGCTGCCTCCTGCTGGATATATTGGTTAACATCCATGCCAACGTAAAGGGCGCATGGAAGTATGTGGGCAGTGACGGTAACATCGTTTGAAACGGATGTATACATTTTCATACGTAAAGGGAGCATAAATGAGCCTTTAGTCCCACTGTGACAAATTCACTTTAGGACCAATGCACTCACACTAACATGTTTACATGGATTTTAAATAAATCTGTTTTCTCTGTTGTCATGGAAACACACTGACTGTCATAGTTTACAGGGGCACTTTGACACATTAATGTTATTATTAATACTGGTGACAAATCAAAATGTCTTTAATGCTGTAACTTTATAACGATGTATAAAAAAATCTGCAGATATGACGGAGCAGATTCAGATCGCAGATCTTCAGAGTGTAGAAGAGAAAAGAGGGGACACACTCAGCAGTGATGACACATCAGATTAGTAGTAAAGGAAACACTGACGGTTCTTAAACAGAAACATCAAATATTAAAACTGAACCATGTTTTTACTTCAGGTCAGTTTACTCTTCATCATCATCATCATCTTCATGCTTGGCTGGATGTCATGTTTGGTTGAGGAGATGGACAGGTGAGCTGCATGGGCAACCCCCCCACCCTCCCACCCCTCAGGCAAACCAGGAAGCACATGCACATCCACATGCAGGACCCCCCCCCCACTTCCTGTGATGGTCGCTCATGCAGATCGCCCCGTCTCTTCCTGCTTCACCTCCTCACTGGTTTTGTCTCAAACAGACACACAGAGAGAAATTAAGAGTGAAGCCTGTCTGATGATACATTCAGGTACCACCGTCACACACAGACCCGAACTATTGCTGCGGGCAAAAACAACAACGTGTTTTAAGAGCTTCATTTAATTTATCTGGATTTAATTAAGGTCAGAGGGACAAATCGATCCTGGAGTCCATTTTAACTCTGTTTCCAGCCTATTATCCCCATTAATTCTGCGTGACATCATCGACCCTGACGCTCCTCTTCATCACACACACACACACACACACACACACACACACACACACCCTGAGGCTCCGCCCTGACAGGATATTTGAACAGTGAGAACATTTACCGGCTGCACGGCTGCTGGTTAGATAGTAACCTCCGGCAGGACATGTGGATACGTCACTTCCATGGTGACGGGGTAGGGGCCCTCTGTCCGCCCGTCAGCGTGAAACTGGAAAATGTTTTGGATTTGTTGGATTTCATTGGTGTGTATTGGAGGAGGGGGGACGGGGGCGTGGAGGGGGCACAGAGTAACGAGAGCTTTAGAGCGGGTGTCATGTTTTGGGGAGTAGGAACAGAGATA
Organism: Epinephelus fuscoguttatus; assembly: GCF_011397635.1. Lineage (NCBI taxonomy): Eukaryota > Metazoa > Chordata > Actinopteri > Perciformes > Serranidae > Epinephelus > Epinephelus fuscoguttatus. The sequence continues at coordinate 171,959 of NC_064759.1, read as the reverse complement.
AACAGGGCTCCGATGATGATGATGATGATGGTGAAGGAGGCACATGGACAGATCCTAACTTTGTCTCTCAGGTGCTTATTGATCGACGTCAGCGCCAACAGTTTTCATGTTAAACAATCAGAGTCGACGTGTCAGAGTTGTTTCATATCCTGATGTTTCATGTGGTGTTGTTTCATATCATGTTGTTTCATGTCATGTTGTTTCATATCCTGGGGTCCGTTTCACAAAGCAGGTTTAGTGAAAACTCAGAGTCTGTTAACCTTGAAATGAGGGAAACTCTGAGTATTCCGTTTCAGAAAGGGAGGTAACTCAAACCAGAGAAAGAGGGGTAACTCTAGCCTGTTTCAGAGAGAGAGGTAACTTAAGCTCTCGGTCAGTTACCGTAGTAACAGACTCTATGAACCTAACCTGGTCGGGACCAGGTTTTTCTCAATGAGCCTCGAGTTTCTCTCTGTCTCCGCCCTCTTTCAGAGCCACACACTCCATTTGATTTCCTCATTCAGTCAGTCAGCAGGCGAGTTTTGGCGTAGCCTAGTTCTGCCATCTGTCATTTAAAAATCATTAAAGAAATCAGAGTCAGTATATTAGAAGTCCATCAGGCACAGTAGGTGGCGACTTTTTTCACTAACATGGCATGTCCTTTTGATAACGATCCCGTGGATGAAGGTGCAGCATTACTGCGCAGAGAATTAAATATTTGTCGGGAGATGGTTATCAGACTGCGCATAGATGTTCTAGCATTTCCACACAATTATCTTTTTGAGCTGTACCGTTTCACGTCACAGTCCATCATCTACACACACAACCTAATCCGTCCTTACATTTGCAACATTACCAATCATAGTCATGCTCTCACATCCCAGCAGATATTGTGTGTTGCGCTGCGTTTCTTTGCAAATGGAAGTTTTTTGTACAATGTCGGAGATGCTGAGCACTTGAGTAAAGCAACTGTGTGCAGGGCGGTCAGAAAAGTGTGCTGGTTTTACGGCATCTGCCTTCTTTCTGTTGGCTGAGTAGAAGTCTGTGTTAGTTTAAATAGGCTTAATTATTTAACAGAACATGATATAGATGAGAAGACATTTATGTGTGTGAAAACAGCATTATGTTGGGGATAAAACAACTGCACAGTCAAACAGCCACTTAATATTTACTTTACAATGTAAAACATGATCAAAATGAGGCACCCCCATGATATTATGCCAAGGTCTTACCTGTTTGAACAATGTGTTTACATTTCATCCTAAACTGCTGCCAAGTGCGCCTCTCCCCCGCGGGATTGCACCTAAATGAAATAAATTAATAGGCTACCATTCAAGACCCGAGCAGCAATGTTCTCCCACACCGTCTCCCTCTCTTTTGCAGCTGCAGCGGTGTTGCACTTCTTTTTGAAAACGTGTTCAAACTCACAGTATGAGCGCATTAAGATTTCTAATTCTAGTGGGGTGAAAAACGCAGCTCTCTTCCGCGTTGCCCCGAATCGGGGCTCCATTGACGCTGGCTTTTTATAGTTGTGGTGCACGCGCTTAACTCCAAGTGAAACTACTCCGAGTTGATTAAACTGATTCAAATCAGCTGTTCTGGAACTGGAAACTCAGAGTTTCCTATCTCAGAGTAGATCAACTCAGAGTTCAGGATTAGACTCAGAGTTTGTTGAACCTGCTTTGTGAAGCGGACCCCTGATGTTTCATGTGGTGTTGTTTCATATCATGTTGTTTCATATCATGTTGATTCATGTCATGTTGTTTCATGTGGTGTTGTTTCATGTGGCGTTGTTTCATATCATGTTGATTCATGTCATGTTGTTTCATGTAGCGTTGTTTCATGTGGCACTGTTTCATATCATGTTGTTTCATGTCATGTTGTTTCATATCATGTTGTTTCATGTCATGTTGTTTCATGTGGTGTTGTTTCATATCATGTTGTTTCATGTCATGTTGTTTCATGTCATGTTGTTTCATATCATGTTGTTTCATGTCATGTTGTTTCATGTGGTGTTATTCCATGTCATGTTGTTTCATGTGGTGTTGTTTCATGTGGCACTGTTTCATATCATGTTGTTTCATGTCATATTCCATGTCACGTTGTTTCATGTCATGTTGTTTCATGTGGTGTTGTTCCATGTCATGTTGTTTCATATGGTGTTGTTTCATGTGGCACTGTTTCATATCATGTTGTTTCATGTCATGTTGTTTCATGTGGCACTGTTTCATATCATGTTGTTTCATGTCATGTTGTTTCATGTCATGTTGTTTCATGTGGCACTGTTTCATATCATGTTGTTTCATGTCATGTTGTTTCATGTGGCACTGTTTCATGTCACATTGTTTCATGTGGTGTTGTTTCATGTCATGTTGTTTCATGTCATGTTGTTTCATGTGGTGTTGTTTCATGTCATGTTGTTTCATGTGGTGTTGTTTCATGTCATATTCCATGTCACATTGTTTCATGTGGTGTTGTTTCATGTCATGTTGTTTCATGTGGCACTGTTTCATATCATGTTGTTTCATGTCATATTCCATGTCACGTTGTTTCATGTCATGTTGTTTCATGTGGTGTTGTTCCATGTCATGTTGTTTCATATGGTGTTGTTTCATGTGGCACTGTTTCATATCATGTTGTTTCATGTCATATTCCATGTCACGTTGTTTCATGTCATGTTATTTCATGTGGTGTTGTTTCATGTCATGTTGTTTCATGTGGTGTTGTTTGATGTCATGTTGTTTCATGTGGCACTGTTTCATATTATGTTGTTTCATGTCATGTTGTTTCATGTCATATTCCATGTCACATTGTTTCATGTGGTGTTGTTTCATGTGGCACTGTTTCATATCATGTTGTTTCATGTCATATTCCATGTCACGTTGTTTCATGTCATGTTGTTTCATGTCATGTTGTTTCATGTGCTGTTGTTCCATGTCATGTTGTTTCATATGGTGTTTTCATGTCATGTTGTTTCATGTGGCACTGTTTCATGTCATGTTGTTTCATGTGGTGTTGTTTCATGTCATGTTGTTTCATGTGGCACTGTTTCATGTCATGTTGTTTCATGTGGCACTGTTTGATGTCATGTTGTTTCATGTGGCACTGTTTCATATTATGTTGTTTCATGCCATGTTGTTTCATGTCATGTTGTTTCATGTCATATTCCATGTCACATTGTTTCATGTGGTGTTGTTTCATGTCATATTCCATGTCACATTGTTTCATGTGGTGTTGTTTCATGTGGCACTGTTTCATATCATGTTGTTTCATGTCATGTTGTTTCATGTCATATTCCATGTCACATTGTTTCATGTGGTGTTGTTTCATGTGGCACTGTTTCATGTCACGTTGTTTCATGTCATGTTGTTTCATGTGGTGTTGTTTCATGTCATGTTGTTTCATGTGGCACTGTTTCATGTCATGTTGTTTCATGTGGTGTTGTTTCATGTCATGTTGTTTCATGTCATGTTGTTTCATGTGGCACTGTTTCATATTATGTTGTTTCATGCCATGTTGTTTCATGTCATGTTGTTTCATGTCATATTCCATGTCACATTGTTTCATGTGGTGTTGTTTCATGTGGCACTGTTTCATATCATGTTGTTTCATGCCATGTTGTTTCATGTCATGTTGTTTCATGTCATATTCCATGTCACATTGTTTCATGTGGTGTTGTTTCATGTGGCACTGTTTCATGTCACGTTGTTTCATGTCATGTTGTTTCATGTGGTGTTGTTCCATGTCATGTTGTTTCATATGGTGTTGTTTCATGTCATGTTGTTTCATGTGGCACTGTTTCATGTCATGTTGTTTCATGTGGTGTTGTTTCATGTCATGTTGTTTCATGTGGTGTTGTTTCATGTCATGCTGTTTCATATTATGTTGTTTCATGCCATGTTGTTTCATGTCATGTTGTTTCATGTGGTGTTGTTTGATGTCATGTTGTTTCATGTGACACTGTTTCATATTATGTTGTTTCATGCCATGTTGTTTCATGCCATGTTGTTTCATGTCATATTCCATGTCACATTGTTTCATGTGGTGTTGTTTCATGTCATGTTGTTTCATGTGGTATTGTTTCATGTCATATTCCATGTCACGTTGTTTCATGTCACATTGTTTCATGTGGTGTTGTTTCATGTCATGTTTTTTCATGTGGTGTTATTTCATGTGGTGTTGTTTCATGTCATGTTGTTTCATGTGGTGTTGTTTGATGTCATGTTGTTTCATGTGGCACTGTTTCACATTATGTTGTTTCATGTCATATTCCATGTCACGTTGTTTCATGTCATGTTGTTTCATGTCGTGTTGTTTCATGTCATGTTTCATGCCGACACCTTCTGGAGGGATCAGAGCAGATCTTCATCATGATGATGATGTTCATGAGGATTTTTCGGAACCTGCTCTTTGTACAGTGTGTTGTGTTCACTGACCTGCTCTGTGTAGAGTGTGTTGTGTTCACTGACAAAGAAAAACTGTCATATTATGTGCCTGTGTGATGTCACTGTGATGTCACAGAGTGACTGATTGCAGCCTGGGTCCTGACCCTGATGGTCTCAGTGTTTTGATTCTCTTCGTGTTAAGGATAGTATGAGCGTTTCCACATGTATGTGATTTTTAAATGTACACTGGTGAGGTGGACACTGGTCAGGTGGATACTGGTCAGGTGGATACTGGTCAGGTGGACTCTGGTCAGGTGGACTCTGGTCAGGTGGACACTGGTCAGGTGGATACTGGTCAGGTGGACTCTGGTCAGGTGGACTCTGGTCAGGTGGACACTGGTCAGGTGGACTCTGGTCAGGGGGACTCTGGTCAGTTTGACTCTGGTCAGGTGGACTCTGGTCAGGGGGACTCTGGTCAAGTGGACTCTGTGTCCATCTGTCTGTCTGAGCTGATTCAGCGTCCACAGCAGTGGAGACACTGAGGACAGAAGACTGAGGACACTTCAGCTTCACATCGTCTCTGAGAGACTTTGTTTGGTCCCTGGTGTGAAAAGACCTGAACTCTGTGTCTGTCTCTGACTGACACTCAGATTTCACTCTGCTGAGCTGTCTGTCATTGTCTTAATGGACACTGAGGTCAGAGGTCAGTGAACATCTCACAGAAAGACCTCATTCAACTAATTCAGTCCACTGAGACACGTTACTCAAGTCTGACAAGGGACGCAACATGTGTGGACCTGTCTCTGATGAGGACGTCATGTTTCTTTTCTGATTTAAGGGGGCGGGCGTGGTAGTGGGCGTGGTATTTAGGGAGGGGTTTAGGGCTCAGATTGGTTCAGAGAAGATGATTGACAGGGCCACAGTAACAATGAGAGAAGGGGGGCAGGACTCTGGGATCAGGCCTTACCTCACAGTCGGACTCCTCTTTGGTCTTACACTCCCAGGTGTATCTGCTCATGGTTTTCTGAGGGGAGGGGGACGGGCAGAGGGTTATAAAGGTGTCCTCAGAGAGAGACAGGTAGAGACAGGTAGAGACAGGCAGAGACAAGCAGAGATAGGTAGAGACAGGCAGAGACAGGTAGAGACAGGTAGAGACAGGCAGAGACAAGCAGAGACAGGCAGAGACAAGCAGAGATAGGTAGAGACAAGCAGAGACAGGCAGAGACAGGCAGAGACAGGTAGAGACAGGTAGAGACAGGCAGAGACAAGCAGAGACAGGCAGAGACAGGCAGAGACAGGTAGAGACAAGCAGAGAGAGGCAGAGACAGGCAGAGACAGGTAGAGACAGGTAGAGACAGACAGAGACAGGCAGAGACAGGCAGAGACAGGTAGAGACAGGTAGAGAGAAGCAGAGACAGGCAGAGACAAGCAGAGATAGGTAGAGACAGGTAGAGACAAGCAGAGATAGGTAGACACAAGCAGAGACAGGTAGAGACAGGTAGAGACAAGCAGAAACAGGCGGAGACAGGTAGAGACAGGTAGAGACAAGCAGAAACAGGTGGAGACAGGTAGAGACAAGCAGAAACAGGTAGAGACAGGTAGAGACAAGCAGAAACAGGCAGAGACAGGTAGAGACAGGTAGAGACAAGCAGAAACAGGCAGAGACAGGTAGAGACAGGTAGAGACAGGCAGAGACAGGCGGAGACAGGTAGAGACAGGTAGAGACAGGTAGAGACAAGCAGAAACAGGTAGAGACAGGTAGAGACAAGCAGAAACAGGCAGAGACAGGTAGAGACAGGTAGAGACAGGCAGAGACAGGCGGAGACAGGTAGAGACAGGCAGAGACAGGCAGAGACAAGCAGAGATAGGTAAAGACAAGCAGAAACAGGCGGAGACAGGTAGAGACAGGCAGAGACAGGTAGAGACAGGCAGAGACAGGTAGAGACAGGCAGAGACAAGCAGAAACAGGTAGAGACAGGCAGAGACAGGCAGAGACAGGTAGAGACAGGTAGAGACAGGTAGAGACAGGCAGAGACAGGTAGAGACAAGCAGAGACAAGCAGAGACAGGTAGAGACAGGCAGAGACAGGCAGAGACAAGCAGAGACAGGTAGAGACAGGCAGAGACAAGCAGAGACAGGCAGAGACAGGTAGAGACAGGCAGAGACAGGCAGAGACAGGTAGAGACAGGCAGAGACAAGCAGAGACAGGCAGAGACAGGCAGAGACAAGCAGAGACAAGCAGAAACAGGCAGAGACAGGTAGAGACAGGCAGAGACAAGCAGAGACAGGCAGAGACAGGCAGAGACAAGCAGAGACAAGCAGAAACAGGCAGAGACAGGTAGAGACAGGCAGAGACAGGCAGAGACAGGTAGAGACAGGCAGAGACAGGCAGAGACAGGCAGAGACAAGCAGAAACAGGCAGAGACAGGCAGAGACAGGTAGAGACAGGCAGAGACAGGTAGAGACAAGCAGAGACAAGCAGAAACAGGCAGAGACAGGCAGAGACAGGTAGAGACAGGCAGAGACAGGTAGAGACAAGCAGAGACAAGCAGAGACAGGTAGAGACAGGCAGAGACAGGCAGAGACAGGCAGAGACAAGCAGAAACAGGCAGAGACAGGCAGAGACAGGTAGAGACAGGTAGAGACAAGCAGAGACAAGCAGAGACAGGTAGAGACAGGCAGAGACAGGCAGAGACAGGCAGAGACAAGCAGAAACAGGCAGAGACAGGTAGAGACAGGTAGAGACAGGTAGAGACAGGCAGAGACAGGTAGAGACAAGCAGAAACAGGTAGAGACAGGCAGAGACAAGCAGAGACAGGCAGAGACAGGTAGAGACAGGTAGAGACAGGCAGAGACAGGCAGAGACAAGCAGAGACAGGCAGAGACAAGCAGAGACAGGCGGAGACAGGTAGAGACAAGCAGAGACAGGCGGAGACAGGCAGAGACAGGCAGAGACAAGCAGAGACAGGCGGAGACAGGTAGAGACAAGCAGAGACAGGTAGAGACAAGCAGAGACAGGCAGAGACAGGCAGAGACAGGTAGAGACAAGCAGAAACAGGCAGAGACAGGTAGAGACAGGCAGAGACAGGCAGAGACAGGCAGAGACAGGTAGAGACAGGCAGAGACAGGCAGAGACAAGCAGAGACAAGCAGAGACAGGCAGAGACAAGCAGAGACAGGCGGAGACAGGTAGAGACAAGCAGAGACAGGCGGAGACAGGTAGAGACAAGCAGAAACAGGTAGAGACAGGCAGAGACAAGCAGAGACAGGCAGAGACAGGTAGAGACAGGTAGAGACAGGCAGAGACAGGCAGAGACAAGCAGAGACAAGCAGAGACAGGCAGAGACAAGCAGAGACAGGCGGAGACAGGTAGAGACAAGCAGAGACAGGCGGAGACAGGTAGAGACAAGCAGAAACAGGCAGAGACAGGTAGAGACAGGCAGAGACAGGCAGAAACAGGTAGAGACAGGTAGAGACAGGCAGAAACAGGTAGAGACAGGCAGAGACAGGTAGAGACAGGTAGAGACAGGCAGAGACAGGTAGAGACAGGCAGAGACAGGCAGAAACAGGTAGAGACAGGTAGAGACAGGCAGAAACAGGTAGAGACAGGCAGAGACAGGCGGAGACAGGTAGAGACAGGCGGAGACAGGTAGAGACAGGTAGAGACAGGCAGAGACAGGCAGAGACAGGTAGAGACAGGCAGAGACAGGCAGAGACAGGCAGAGACAGGTAGAGACAGGTAGAGATAGGTAGAGACAGGCAGAGACAGGTAGAGACAGGTAGAGACAGGTAGAGATAGGTAGAGACAGGCAGAGACAGGTAGAGACAGGTAGAGATAGGTAGAGACAGGCAGAGACAGGTAGAGACAGGTAGAGACAGGTAGAGGAGGAGGACAGATAAACAGAGTGATGTCAGCTGATCTTGTCTCAGCTGTTACAGTCAGTCAGAGGATGACAGCGTCTTTTTCTAACACGGTCAATAAAGTTTGGGTATTTGAGCTGAGGATGTCCTGCGTCCTGTCATGGACACTGGGGGCTGTTAGGCTGGGGGACCTGAGGTGATCGGATTTATTAGCAGGAGTATTTTGGGGACGTTGGTGAGTCGATGTGGGCTTCAGTTTTTGGTCTTTGGTTTGGGGGCTTGGGGTTTGTTAGAAAATAAACCTGAAGAGTAGATGGAAATAAGTTGTTTGTTTTAGGACAGGAGGACAGACTGTGTCTCACATGGACACTGTAGAGGACATCATGTTTTTCATGTTTTAGGACCAACGTTTTTTGAAATTTGAAATATGGGATCAAATCTGACTTCTGTTTTATCACCTGTGACCTATCTGTGTTCATCTGATTGACATGTGAATGACCCACAGATTCAAGTGAACCAATCAGACACCTGAGATTCACTTGAACCAATCAGACACCTGAGATTCATGATGTCACTCAGATACTGGTTGACTCTCTTCAGGTCTCGGAGCTCCAGGTTCAGACTCATTAATAACACAGAGGAAACTGAAGCGAACAGTTTGATGGTTTGGAGACAAACACAGTGACGTTTCTTTGGTTTGTAAAATATCTGACCAAACGCAGAATAATAAAAGTCTCAGAAACCAAGTTTCATTTTCATAATTAAAAAAGTTATCAAATAAAAAACGAGTCAGTGAATCAGGTCATTTTTCTGTGAGCTCATAAAGAAAACTATTGTTACTGCGCTCCCCAATTAGTCAATCAATCAGTCAATCAATCAATCCATCATATTCTGTGGAGCCATATTACCCTCCATGTTTACCGCAATGTTTGTTAACCTGCCGTCTCCTGTCCTGTCGTATCTGACTCGTTGCTACATTTTAGATGGGGTCACGTTACCGTACTCGAGGAGACCACACGACTTCCTGTGCATCACTTCCTGTGTTGTAAACACGAGCATACAAGTTTGAACATAGCCAGTAACGGTGTTTTTGGCTCAATACTGCCACCCATCTGTCCGTCAGGTGAACAGCATTAAAGTGGCGGCAGAACAACGCCTTCATGTCCATCTTTGACTTCAGCAGGGTCCTTTAAAGGAGCGGTGTGTGAAAGGTTCACTGACAGTCTGTAAATCCGACACACAGCTCCTTTACATCTGCTAAAACAAACCGTTAAAGTTTTCCAAACACTCTTCAGTCCAGTGGACAGGTGGAGATTCTGGGTGGTGTTGAGTTGGGAGGTTGAGATTTTAGAGATGTTGTTAGGAGGTAATGATGGATGTATTTTGGGATGTTCAGTGTGTAGGCGGTGGGGTTAAGATGAGTCACCTCTGAAGAGATGAGATAAGTCAATGTTGAAATGAGACTGATAAAGAATCAATCAGCTGCTTTACTTTTAGAAGACCTACGGGTGGAGTTAGAGGGTGGTACCACATCTGAAAAAGACTCAAACAAAACAAACTCTACGTCAGTCACTATGACTACTCATGCTGCTACAATAATGACATCACAGGTTAGTGAGTCACCTGTCTGTTGCATCTCAGATGTTTATCCTGTTCACCATGTGTCACAAAGGTCCCTCACCTTTATCTTACCTGTTAGTGACATCACAATGACCCAATCACCCCCCCCCCCCCCCAGGATAAACAGCAGACATCTTGTGAAACGCTGATAAACAGGAAGCGAAGCAACGCTGCAGTGGCTGACATGACCACCAGGTGACGCATGTTAGTGTCAGAGGAGGTGATGGGAGAGGGGGGTGGGCGGTCTCGCAGCCGAGGATTGTGGGAGGAGTTTCCTCTGGTTTGGTGACTGGTGTCAGGGTGTTTGTGCTGCATCTGCTCCTCGGTCTAAACACGTGGTGGACGTGTTGTTGAACACGTGTCAGTGTCAGAGGTCATACCAGCTGACCTGTAAAGGGTTAGAACACACCTCAGCTCTGAATGTGTGTGTGACGTTCAATAAGTGCTAAACCGCAGGAACTGAATCAATAAACACCATCAAACTATCAGACCTGACAGCCACTGGGTTGCCATGGAAACAAGCTGCAACAGCTCAGTCGTACATGCAGCGAGTGGTCGACACGGCGAGGACAAACACCAACATTAAAACTTGAAGGTTTTGTCTCAGGTCTCAGATGAACAGGTGACACACATGTTTATATTAACATATATTAAAATATATTTACTGAAACCTGCACCCAGCATTTCTACAGCCTGAAGATAAAGATGCGTAGCTGGACGAGTTCACTGAGCTCAGAAGGTTTATATTATAAAACCTGTGTGTGTAACTTCCTGTTTCCTGTTTCCTACGAGTCAGTGTCAGATTCACCACTTCAGGAAACTCCCGTCATCGATCCTTGCAGTTTGACCCCGCCCACTCCTCCTCAGCACCTCGTAGCATCAGAGAAGAAGAATACTCATGCCCATGCATCGAGGGGGGGGGCAGGGGTCCCAGGGGCGGGGTTTGGGGGGGGGGGGGGATGCAGAAAAAGGGGTGAGAGAACCACGTTACCTGACAGATAATGTTATCATAGTAAGCCAATGCACGGGCATGAGGGACGTTAGGAGGGGTGTCGCACAGTTTCCTTACATTTGGGTGGGAGCCCTCAGCGATGGTGGACAGCGAGAAATTATCATTGTGCTGCTCCGAGGAAGGCCGGTACTTACTGCTGGGGGAGACGTGAAGAAGCAGAGAGGAGGAAGATGTTGAGAAATGAAGGAGCAGAATAAAGGACATTTAGGAGAACAAGAAAAGGACAATGTAAAAAGAGATGGGAAGGAGAGATGGAAAGGAGAAGAGGACAAAAGGAAAAATGAGACAAAAGCAGAAGGTATTTTATCTGATGCAACAAAAAAACCCAACTAACCCTCTATGATGAAGATCCTCATCATCACCATCCTCATCATCACCATCACCATCCTCATCATCACCATCATCACCATCACCATCATCATCACCACCAACATCATCATCATCATCATCACCATCACCATCACCATCATCATCACCATCATCACCATCATCATCATCATCATCACCATCATCATCATCATCATCACCATCATCACCATCATCATCATCATCATCATCACCATCACCATCATCATCATCATCATCATCACCACCACCACCATCACCACCATCATCATCATCACCATCATCATCATCATCATCACCATCATCATCACCATCATCATCATCATCATCATCACCATCATCATCATCACCATCATCATCATCATCATCATCACCATCATCATCATCATCACCATCATCATCATCACCATCACCATCATCATCATCATCATCATCATCACCATCACCATCATCATCATCACCATCATCATCATCATCATCACCATCATCATCATCATCATCATCATCACCATCATCACCATCATCATCACCATCACCATCATCATCATCATCACCATCATCATCACCATCATCACCATCACCATCATCATCATCATCACCATCATCATCACCATCATCACCATCACCATCATCATCATCATCACCATCATCATCATCACCATCATCATCATCATCATCATCATCACCATCACCATCATCATCATCACCATCATCATCGTCATCATCAGCAGCGTTTCCTTCCTTTCTTCCTCTGAGACATTTGAATCTGATGATGACTCTGACAGTTTCCCTTCTTTTGTGTGAAACGTCATAACAAACCTTTACTGTCATGTCTTGTGTTTCTCATCTCGCTGCTCTTCATCATATATTTACTTATAGTGGTCATGATGTACTTCCTGTGTGTCTGATCTTCATGTGAGCGTCCATATTTAGGATTCATGAATGCTGTGACAGGACGACAAAAGACGAGGTGATGATGAGACCGGGATTATCTTCATCACTTGTGATCTCAGAAACTTCCTGGATGTCTTGCTTGGCGTCTTGCAGCTCAGCTCTGTCCACAGGTGAAGCCAACAGGAGGTGAATCAGGCTCGCCATGTTCAGTCTTTGTGCTAAACTAGTACATTAGCCTGCTGCTTCCTCAGGTTTTACATCTGTTTCATTTCATGTCACATCTGAGTTCACGCTCCAACACAGTGTTTCTACTGTTCATTTTGTGATCGACACAAATAAAGAACCATGAGAACATCACATACATGCAGCGTTATAAACCTGAGGACACTGAACACTGAACAGTTCATTGTGAGAATCAGACGTCGTCATTTAAAACCAACACTTTGTTTTATTTCCAACATTAATATCATCACGTTTGATTAACCCTGAACACATCAATCCAGATTAACTCTGAACACAACAGTCCAGATTAACCCTGAACACATCAATCCAGATTAACTCTGAACACAACAGTCCAGATTAACCCTGAACACAACAGTCCAGATTAACTCTGAACACAACAGTCCAGATTAACCCTGAACACATCAATCCAGATTAACTCTGAACACAACAGTCCAGATTAACCCTGAACACATCAATCCAGATTAACTCTGAACACAACCATCCAGATTAACCCTGAACACATCAATCCAGATTAACTCTGAACACAACCATCCAGATTAACCTTGAACACATCAATCTAGATTAACTCTGAACACAACCATCCAGATTAACCCTGAACACATCAATCCAGATTAACTCTGAACACAACAGTCCAGATTAACCCTGAACACATCAATCCAGATTAACTCTGAACACAACCATCCAGATTAACCCTGAACACATCAATCTAGATTAACTCTGAACACATCAATCCAGATTAACTCTGAACACAACCATCCAGATTAACCTTGAACACATCAATCTAGATTAACTCTGAACACAACCATCCAGATTAACCCTGAACACATCAATCCAGATTAACTCTGAACACAACAGTCCAGATTAACCCTGAACACATCAATCCAGATTAACTCTGAGCACATCAATCCAGATTAACTCTGAACACAACAGTTCAGTACCGGGCTCTGGACATGACATAATCGTTGCGCGACCATTTTGACCGGGGCGACATAGGGGCATAGGGACGGCGTTAGCAGTTAGCGGTGTCTGTAATATCTGCGGTCACGGCCCGTGAAAAAAATATTTTTTTCCAGTGGATGTCTTAGTTACAACATGATTGAGCTAACTGGAGTAGTTTCATGTTGTATCCGACAACGGGAGGCTTTTAACAGATGACGTCCTGATGTTAGCTTTGCTGCTGCTGTTAGCTGTCCCTGTCAGCTGATGCTTTCTAGACATCGTGATTTCCCAAAACTGAATAAATACCACACATAGCAACACAAAACTGCTTTGCTAGCTCAATCATGTTGTAACTAAGACATCCGCTGGAAAAAATATTTTTTTCACAGACCATGACCGGAATCATTACAGACACCGCTAACAGCTAACGGTTAGCCCAGCTAATCTACGATAACCACGTTGTTATTTACAAAACGTCACATCCCGCCTTGAGTATATCCAATCAGCACCAAGTAATCCCCAAGCCCCAGCCAGGAGTTTCTCGGGGCCGTTCTGAGTACCTACTCTGAGGCAGGGACTTGTTTAGCCCCTGTAAAAGTTCCAGAACTCTGTCCTTCGGGGGTGGTTCCTGCGGTGGAGACACGAACCAACGGCCCCAGCCCCGTAAAATTACCCCGAAATTCCTGCGGTGGAAACGGGCCTCTTCTCTCCTTTTTCATTTCTCTCTTCTCCTTCTCTCCTCCCCTCACCTCTCTCCTTCTCTCCTCTCTCTCCATATCTCCTGCTCTCCTCTTTCCTTCTCTCCTCTCTTCTTCTCTCCTCTCTCTCCATCTCTCCTGCTCTCCTCTTTCCTTCTCTCCTCTCTTCTTCTCTCCTCTCTCCTTCTCTCCTCTTTCCTTCTCTCCTCTCCTTCTCTCCTCTTTCCATCTCTCTTGCTCTCCTCTTTCCTTCTCTCCTCTCTCCTTCTCTCCTTCTCTCCTCTCCTTCTCTCCTCTGCTCCTCTCTGAGTCGACCACTTGATGTCTCTGTCAGGTCGAACAGCTGTATGTAGGTCAACTCCTCCCACCTCCCCCCTTCCCCCCTGCCCTACTTTCGGCTGGATCCACCAATGACATCATCCCTTACTCCCTGCTGCTACTGATTGCACCACATTTCTTCATCATCACCATCATCTTCATCATCATCCTCACCATTACCATCATCAACATTATCATCTTCATCATCATCATCACCATCATCATCCTCCTCACAATGATCACCATGGAAACCATCCACCCACCCATCCATCCATCCATCGTCTATCCATCCATCCATCATCTAATCTTCACAATTATAATCTGAGTCAAAAAAAATTCATTTCTAATTAATTAAAATTCATGATGATGTTGACGAACAGAAACTCGTTTTAACATTTATTTGCAAATGGGTCACCTGAGTCCTCAGACTGATTTTTCACTGCACAGATGAATCTAATCTGAATCTGACTAAATGATGTGTGGGATATATGTCTCTGTCCTGTCTCCCTGAGGAAAACACTAAAGTTCATCTTCCTCAGTCTATCCTGAAAATATTTTGTCATGATCAATAATTCCTGAGCTGTGTGGGACACATGTTGGCCATCACTGCTGTAAGCTCCGTCCACTGTATGGAGACTGTCCATGCTCATCTGTGTCACATGGTTGGTTTGCCCATCAGCCTTGTTTTCACACATCAAACATGAAAACATGTTTTCATTCAGAATTCAGAGCTGATTTTAATAAACGTGATGAACCTGAAGGTCAAGTCTCCTCGTTGATCTGACACCAGGTCACATGATCATTAATAACTTCCTGTTAACACGAACCTGGAGGTCGAGTCTCCTCGTTGATCTGACATCAAGTCACATGATCATTAATGACTTCCTGTTAACATGAACCTGGAGGTCGAGTCTCCTCGTTGATCTGTCACCAGGTCACATGATCATTAATGACTTCCTGTTAACAAGAACCTGGAGGTTGAGTCTCCTCATTGATCTGACACCAGGTCACATGATCATTGATGACTTCCTGTTAACAATAACCTGGAGGTCGAGTCTCCTCGTTGATCTGACACCAGGTCACATGATCATTAATGACTTCCTGTTAACAATAACCTGGAGGTCGAGTCTCCTCATTGATCTGACACCAGGTCACATGATCATTAATGACTTCCTGTTAACAATAACCTGGAGGTCGAGTCTCCTCGTTGATCTGACACCAGGTCACATGATCATTAATGACTTCCTGTAAACACGAACCTGGAGGTCGAGTCTCCTCGTTGATCTGTCACCAGGTCACATGACCATTAATGACGTCCTGTTAACAATAACCTGGAGGTCGAGTCTCCTCGTTGATCTGTCACCAGGTCACATGACCATTAATGACGTCCTGTTAACAATAACCTGGAGGTCGAGTCTCCTCGTTGATCTGTCACCAGGTCACATGATCATTAATGACTTCCTGTTAACAATAACCTGGAGGTCGAGTCTCCTCGTTGATCTGTCACCAGGTCACATGATCATTAATGACTTCCTGTTAACAATAACCTGGAGGTCGAGTCTCCTCGTTGATCTGTCACCAGGTCACATGACCATTAATGACGTCCTGTTAACAATAACCTGGAGGTCGAGTCTCCTCGTTGATCTGTCACCAGGTCACATGATCATTAATGACTTCCTGTTAACAATAACCTGGAGGTCGAGTCTCCTCGTTGATCTGTCAACAGGTCACATGATCATTAATGACTTCCTGTTAACATGAACCTGGAGGTCGAGTCTCCTCGTTGATCTGTCACCAGGTCACATGACCATTAATGACGTCCTGTTAACATGAACCTGGAGGTCGAGTCTCCTCGTTGATCTGTCACCAGGTCACATGATCATTAATAACTTCCTGTTAACACGAACCTGGAGGTCGAGTCTCCTCGCTGATCTGACACCAGGTCACATGATCATTCATAACTTCCTGTTAACACGAACCTGGAGGTCGAGTCTCCTCGTTGATCTGTCACCAGGTCACATGACCATTAATAACGTCCTGTTAACAATAACCTGGAGATCGAGTCTCCTCGTTGATCTGTCACCAGGTCACATGATCATTCATAACTTCCTGTTAACAATAACCTGGAGGTCGAGTCTCCTCGTTGATCTGTCACCAGGTCACATGACCATTCATAACGTCCTGTTAACAATAACCTGGAGGTCGAGTCTCCTCGTTGATCTGTCACCAGGTCACATGATCATTCATAACTTCCTGTTAACAATAACCTGGAGGTCGAGTCTCCTCGTTGATCTGTCACCAGGTCACATTATTATTAATAACGTCCTGTTAACAATAACCTGGAGGTCGAGTCTCCTCGTTGATCTGTCACCAGGTCACATGATCATTCATAACTTCCTGTTAACACGAACCTGGAGGTCGAGTCTCCTTGTTGATCTGTCACCAGGTCACACGACCATTAATAACGTCCTGTTAACAATAACCTGGAGGTCGAGTCTCCTCGTTGATCTGTCACCAGGTCACATGATCATTCATAACTTCCTGTTAACAATAACCTGGAGGTCGAGTCTCCTCGTTGATCTGTCACCAGGTCACATGACCATTAATAACGTCCTGTTAACAATAACCTGGAGGTCGAGTCTCCTCGTTGATCTGTCATCAGGTCACATGATCATTAATAACTTCCTGTTAACATGAACCTGTCCCCCACTCATTGTGTCTCAGACGGATCGATCAGTTATTGGTGAGTGTTAAAAGCTGTTGGTTGTTTCTCTGACTGTCACAGTGAACAACAGCAGGTTGGTGCACCGGCAGTCGCAAACACAGACAGGCGGTGACGGTAAAGCTCTGCCCCTCAAATAAAACTGAGTCATTACAGATCACAGAGAACAGGACAAGCCGCTGCATAGCAGAGCCTCACCTGCGTTTACGCAACTTCTTGTTTTCCGTCTTCAGCACGTGGAGCTTCTTGGCGAAGCAGACGACGATCATGAAGAGCAGCAGGACGACCAGAGCTGAGGCGCCGACTGCCAGACACATCACCTGGAACTCCGTCACGACCGACTCACAGCGAGCGCCTTTGTGCCAGATGTAGTCCTGGACGTTACACCTAAAGAAACAGAGGGGACAGAGGGACAGAAGGACAGAGGGGACAGAAGGACAGAGGTAAGAGGGACAGAGATCGGAGGACAGAAGGGACAGAGTCAGATAGGATGAGGAGATGAGAAGAAGAAGAGACACAAACAGGAAGTGGTTAGCTTGGTCATTGATTTTATCATGTCACTTATGTGTCTACAGCTGGAGACAGGAAGTGACATAATCGCCGTCAAATATTCGTCTCTGAGCTTGTCTGTGTTTCTGCTGCTGAATGAATTTAGTCTGAAAAATGTCCACACCACATCACGGACACGGCCAGAGTCACTGAGGAATTTATACTTCTGCGTTGAATTGACATCGTACCTACGCCATAGTCTCTGCGTCGATGCAGAGCCTACGCCATAGCTTGACGTGCACCTCCCCAGAAATGTAACTACACGTCACAGTGACACAGACCTCCTGTCTGTTTCTGTAAGCTGAAACCATTTCCCTCAATCAATCAATCAGTCAATCAATTTTATTTATAAAGCCCAATATCACAAATCACAATTTGCCTCACAGGGCTTTACAGCATACGACATCCCTCTGTCCTTATGACCCTCACAGCTGATCAGGAAAAACTCCCTCTCTGCGAGTTATAGTGAAGCTGATTTGTGTTTGAGACTATCTCTATTAAGCCGTGTTTACTGTGTGTTCAATGTGTGTTTAATGTGTTTACTGTGTATTTAATGTGTGTGTAATGTGTTTATTGTGTGTTGAATGTGTGTTTAATGTGTGTTTGCTGTGTGTGTGCTGTGTGTTTAATGTGTGTTAAATGTGAGCTTAATGTGAGTTTAATGTGTGTTTACTATGTGTTTAATGTGTGTTTGCTGTGTTTAATGTGTTTGTTGTGTGATAAATATGTGATTACTGTATGTTTACTGTGTGCTTAATGTGTGTGTGTTTAATTGTGTGTTTAATGTGTGTCTAATGTGAGTTTAATGTGTGTTTAACGCGTGTTTCATGTGTGTTTACTGTGTGTTTAATGTGTTAAACTGTACAGCCTTCTCTAAAACAAACTGTACAGCCTTCTCTAAAACAGACAAACTGTACAGCCTTCTCTAAAACAGACAAACTGTACAGCCTTTTCTTAAATAGACAAACTGTACAGCCTTCTCTAAAACAGACAAACTGTACAGCCTTTTCTTAAATAGACAAACTGTACAGCCTTCTCTTAAAGCCTTTGGAAACAGCTTGAAATAGTAAAAATGCATATATTATATCAAAGTCGAGTGTCTCATTAATCACCCACAAAAGTCTGAGTGAAAATAACTATTAATAACTATTAGAAAACCTGGTTTAAAAACAGCTCATTTTGCTGTTTAGACCACTTGTCAGGACAGAGTGGGCGTGGCAGATAACGCTCTGATTGACATCTCCCTGGCTCAGCAATGGCTGCCACAAATTTAATCCAGCCGTACATGTTTGAGCCCTCTGATGATTCAGAGGACGAAGCAGAAGCTGAAAATGATTCCTTTCAGGTGGTCACTGAATGGTAAGTTTCAAAATGTTTTGTGATTCATATTAATGTTACTTCGTAGAATAGTTAGCATAACTTTTACATGCAATGTTACGGCCAGGCTCTACCGGCTGCAAACATACAGAGTAGCGTCGCAGCGTATTCATTTGGGCTCCACTGACTGCGTATGGAAGCAACACGTAGAGAAGCCAGCGGGGTTGTTTACCGTTTGCTGAGCCGAGAGGCTGCATGAAATGTTAAAGCATTTTCCACCTAAGTTATTACATATATTTGAGTTATCTACAAGTTTACTGTACTGTTTGTCATCTACTCGCTTTCAAATGTCCGCCACGGACACAGTGTCACGGATAAACAATAGAAGAGCCGCGTAAAATAGAGTTGTCGCGCCGCTCCCGTTGCCGGTGGAGCCGCTGTAATTGATTAGCAGGGGGGCGAGCTGCTCGGGCTCGCGCTGCAGATGTGCCCGGTTGAGCCTGGCCGTTAGCTGAGATGAATGATAACGGTAGGCTAGCGCTTTGCCTTTCTTCACTGAGATACGTTTTCATTGAAAACATAAATGTAGCATATATGAATAAAAGACGACTGTGCTAGCTTGAATGCTAGCTCAACTGATTTGCTATATTTGATTAGTTAATTAGGCTAGGTGACAGAAGAGGCTGGTTCGGCTCAGGGAGGAAGTGGACAGTCGTGAATCACACACACAAAGGCAGTAATGTTATTTGGTGTGGTACCATGTATTGAAATAATAAATAAACAAAACTAATAAATAAACAATATTAAGCAAAAAAATATGGTTTCCTTGAATGACCATTTAGCAATTAGTACTTGAGTCGAAATTCAGTTCAATATTCACCACAGCTTCACAGTATTCAAATTCATTTCATATTCAACCCCAAGCCATAAACCACAAGCAACCTAAAACGACCCAAATTAATACGCCCCCCTTCCAGGTTATGAGAGTCAATAGTTCAAGTGAGTGTATCAGCAGAGTCCATCTGAGTAGAGTGTTGGTGGGTGTAGGGGCAGTTTGGGCAATGTTCTTAAGTGTCTATTTATGGCTGCCAGGAGCCTCCTACCAGGACCGGCAGTGAGGCCGCTAGGCTGAGGTAGCTTGGCTGTAGTTCCGGGCAGGTTAACATGTCCTGTAGCTCGCCATCAACCCTGGCCATTTCGCTTTTTAGTGACAACCTCGGAACACAGCGGTAGTGCGGTGATACAGTAGGCAGCTCCTGCAGCAAACATATGTCACGACCGCGGCTCGGCAGCATGGAGACTATTTCCTGAAACAACTTTATGCTGTACTGATTGGCGGCAAGCAGTCACATGACATTATGACCTACTCTTAAAGCAACAGGCTGCATTTTGCATCAGGGTTATATAAATCTGCTCCGTTTTTCTGATAATAGCCTTTTTCATTCAAACACATCCAGTCTTAATAGATTAAATATGTCTTTACTCTGACACACACACACCGACCGTCAAAGCGGGAGAGACCGGTGCCGGCCGGCCGTCTCTCTCGATTTAGCTGGAGCAGAAAGGTTTTGTTGCGCTGCTACTGGGGGGCGGGATGAGACGACTGATGATTTATGATTGGTTTGGAATTTATTGCGTAATAAATCTCAGAGATAACCACGGCCAAATCAAACCCAATTTCAAGAATGTACAAAAACTTAAAAGACAGATATTTCGAATTTGGATGGAAACAGATTTCTAATTGTTTTACATGTTTAATATTATGTACATAAGACCCTAAATTACATAGTTAGAAGGCTATTGTGGATTTGGGTTTCCAGAGGCTTTAAATAGACAAACTATACAGCCTCCTCTAAAACAGACAAACTGTACAGCCTTCTCTTAAATAGACAAACTGTACAGCCTCCTCTAAAACAAACTGTACAGCCTCCTCTAAAACAGACAAACTGTACAGCCTTCTCTTAAATAGACAAACTGTACAGCCTCCTCTAAAACAGACAAACTGTACAGCCTCCTCTAAATCAGACAAACTGTACAGCCTTCTCTAAATCAGACAAACTGTACAGCCTCCTCTAAAACAGACAAACTGTACAGCCTCCTCTAAATCAGACAAACTGTACAGCCTTCTCTAAATCAAACTGTACAGCCTTCTCTAAAACAAACTGTACAGCCTTCTCTAAATCAAACTGTACAACCTTCTCTAAAACAGACAAA
The DNA here is from genome assembly GCF_011397635.1 of Epinephelus fuscoguttatus. Lineage (NCBI taxonomy): Eukaryota > Metazoa > Chordata > Actinopteri > Perciformes > Serranidae > Epinephelus > Epinephelus fuscoguttatus. The sequence continues at coordinate 150,864 of NC_064759.1, read as the reverse complement.
CTATACAGCCTCCTCTAAATCAGACAAACTGTACAGCCTTCTCTTAAACAGACAAACTGTACAGCCTCCTCTAAATCAGACAAACTGTACAGCCTCCTCTAAATCAGACAAACTGTACAGCCTTCTCTTAAATAGACAAACTGTACAACCTCCTCTAAAACAGACAAACTGTACAGCCTCCTCTAAATCAGACAAACTGTACAGCCTCCTCTAAAACAGACAAACTGTACAGCCTCCTCTAAATCAGACAAACTGTACAGCCTTCTCTTAAATAGACAAACTGTACAACCTTCTCTAAATCAGACAAACTGTACAGCCTTCTCTTAAATAGACAAACTGTACAGCCTTCTCTAAAACAAACTGTGCAGCCTCCTCTAAATCAGACAAATTGTACAGCCTTCTCTTAAATAGACAAACTGTACAGCCTCCTCTAAAACAGACAAACTGTGCAACCATCTCTAAAACAGACAAACTGTGCAACCTTCTCTTAAACAGACAAACTGTACAGCCTCCTCTAAAACAGACAAACTGTACAACCTTCTCTTAAACAGACAAACTGTACAGTCCCTGACAAAAGTCTTGTCGCTTATCCTAGTTGTAGGAACAACAAATAATAACCTGACTTGTAGTTGATCAATTGGGATCAGAAATAGCTTATATGAAAGGCAAAGGCCTTTAGAATATGCTTATTATACCAAAATAAAGTTGTGTATCATTCATTGTGTTTTATCATTTAATTAGGACAGAGAGGTCAGATTTTGCTTGGACAAAAGTCTTGTCGTGTCTTTAAACGATTCAACCAATCACAGATTAGAGCTCCACCTGTGACAAATACTGTAATTAACACATTCCCAGGTGTGTATAAAAAGAATCCCAGCACACTAGACCTTCATGTGAAGTGCAACCTGACAGCTGACAACATGCGAAAGTGCTGATCATCAAGAGCCTGAAGACCAAGTCTGCTGCTGAGGTGGCAGACATCTTCAGTGTATCCAAACGTCAAGTGGAGAGGATAAAAAAAAGATTTCAAGAAACTGGTGACGTTCATGACAAGCCCAGGTCAGGCAGACCCTGTAAGACAACTGTTAGAGAGGACCGTTTGTTGCTTCAGCAGTCCAGGGCCAGCCCTTTTTCAACTGCAGCAGAGCTATATCAGAACTGGTCACCAGAAACCCCTGTATCTACCAGAACAGTTTGTCGAATTCTCTCACGCAATGGTCTCTGTGGCCGAATTACTGCTCACAAACCAGCATTAAACAGAAGACAACAAAAGAATTGTGTTGCATTTGCCAAGGCCCACAGCTTGCAGAAAGGATGGACAGTGGAAAAGTGGCAGAAGGTTGATTTTTCTGATGAATCATCCATTGAACTGCATCCCAATCGCCGCAAATACTGCAGAAGACCTGTTGGAACCCGCAGGGACCCAAGATTCACCCAGAAAACAGTCAAGTTTGTTGGAGGAAAAATCATGGTTTGGGGTTAAATCCAGTATGGGGGTGTGCAAGAGATCTTGCAGAGTGGATGGCAACATCAACAGCCTGAAGTATCAAGAAGTTCTCGCTGCCCATTACATTCCAAACCACAAGACAGGGCAAATTCTTCAGCAGGATGGTGCTCCTTCTCATACTTCAGCCTCCACATCAAAGTTCTTGAAAGTGAAGAAGGTCAAGGTGCTCCAGGATTGGCCAGCCCAATCACCAGACATGAACATTATTGAGCATGTCTGGGGTAAGATGAAGGAGGAGGCTTGGAAGATGAAACCAAAGAATCTTGATGAACTCTGGGAGTCCTGCAAGACTGCTTTCTTTGCCATTCCAGATGACTTCATCAATAAGTTATTTGAGTCACTGCCGAGATGTATGGATGCAGTCCTCCAAGCTCATGGGAATCATACACGATATTAATTCTTTTTCCCAAGGCACCATGACTTTATGTTCTGATGTTATTGAAGCATGTTTGTGTATTCAACAGAAAGTATCATTTCTACAGTACATTATTTTTGTATGCGACAAGACTTTTGTCCAAGCAAGATCTGACCTTTCTGTCCTAATTAAATGATAAAACTCAGTGAATGACGCACAACTTTATTTTGGTATAATAAGCATAATCTAAAGGCCTTTGCCTTTCATATAAGTCATTTCTGATTCCAATTGATCAACTACAAGTCAAGTTATTATTTGTTGTTCCTACAACTTGGATAAGCGACAAGACTTTTGTCAGGGACTGTACATCCTCTCTAAAACAAACTGTACAGCCTCCTCTAAAACAGACAAACTGTACAGCCTCCTCTTAAACAGACAAACTGTACAACCTTCTCTAAAACAGACACTGTACAGCCTCCTCTAAAACAGACAAACTGTACAGCGTCCTCTAAAACACACACACACTGTACAACCTTTTCTAAAACAGACAAACTGTACAGCGTCCTCTAAAACAAACTGTACAACCTTCTCTAAAACACACACACTGTACAACCTTCTCTAAATCAGACAAACTGTACAACCTTCTCTAAAACACACACACTGTACAACCTTCTCTAAAACAGACAAACTGAACAGCCTCCTCTAAATCAGACAAACTGAACAGCCTCCTCTAAATCAGACAAACTGTACAGCCTTCTCTAAATCAAACAAACTGTACAACCTTCTCTAAAATAGACAAACTGTACAACCTTCTCTAAAACAGACAAAGTGTACAACCTTCTCTAAATCAGACAAACTGTACAACCTTCTCTAAAACACACACACTGTACAACCTTCTCTAAAACAGACAAACTGAACAGCCTCCTCTAAATCAGACAAACTGTACAGCCTTCTCTAAAATAGACAAACTGTACAGCCTTCTCTAAATCAAACAAACTGTACAACCTTCTCTAAAATAGACAAACTGTACAACCTTCTCTAAAACAGACAAACTGTACAACCTTCTCTAAATCAGACAAACTGTACAACCTTCTCTAAAATAGACAAACCGTACAGCCTTCTCTAAATCAAACAAACTGTACAACCTTCTCTAAATCAAACAAACTGTACAACCTTCTCTAAATCAGACAAACTGCACAACCTTCTCTAAAACAGACAAACTGTACAACCTTCTCTAAATCAAACTGTACAACCTTCTCTAAAACAGACAAACTGTACAGCCATCTCTAAAACAGACAAACTGTACAATCTTCTCTAAAACAGACAGTGTACAACCTTCTCTAAAACAGACAAACTGTACAGCCTTCTCTAAATCAAACAAACTGTACAACCTTCTCTAAATCAGACAAACTGCACAACCTTCTCTAAAACAGACAAACTGTACAACCTTCTCTAAATCAAACAAACTGTACAACCTTCTCTAAAACAGACAAACTGTACAGCCATCTCTAAAACAGACAAACTGTACAATCTTCTCTAAAACAGACAGTGTACAACCTTCTCTAAAACAGACAAACTGTACAGCCTTCTCTAAATCAAACAAACTGTACAACCTTCTCTAAATCAGACAAACTGCACAACCTTCTCTAAAACAGACAAACTGTACAATCTTCTCTAAAACAGACAGTGTACAACCTTCTCTAAAACAGACAAACTGTACAGCCTTCTCCAAATCAAACAAACTGTACAACCTTCTCTAAAACAGACAAAGTGTACAACCTTCTCTAAAACAGACAAACTGTACAACCTTCTCTAAAACAGACAAAGTGTACAACCTTCTCTAAAACAGACAAACTGTACATCTGTACTGACGGACTCAGAGAAAGTCGGCTGTGACACTGACGGACTCAGAGACAGATGACAGTAACACTGATGGACTCAGAGATAGACGATAGTGACACTGACGGGCTCAGAGATAGACAACAGTGACACTGATGGACTCAGAGACAGATGATAGTGACACTGACGGACTCAGAGAAAGACGGCTGTGACACTGATGGACTCAGAGACAGACGACAGTGACACTGACGGACTCAGAGACAGACGCAGTGACACTGACGGACTCAGAGAAAGACGCAGTGACACTGACGGACTCAGAGACAGACGCAGTGACACTGACGGACTCAGACAGACGCAGTGACACTGACGGACTCAGAGAAAGATGGCTGTGACACTGACGGACTCAGAGATAGACAACAGTGACACTGACGGACTCAGAGACAGATGACAGTGACACTGACGGACTCAGAGACAGACGCAGTGACACTGACGGACTCAGAGTTCAGAGATTCTTCTTCATATTTTTATCCTAATATTTCTGTGTTATATTTCTGATTTAAAGCGCGCGGCACTTTGCCTTTATGTTGACTACCTCTTTACTGAACGCATCAGACAGCGGCAAGGGCAGTTCATTCTGGGTTACAGTTGGTGATGAATGTGTTTCTGGTTCCGATGTGTCAACATCAGTCTGATGGCTGGTTTGCTTGTTCCTGACCTACTCATGTTGTTTTCATGAACACAGACTTATTTTCATGATGCCCCCCCCCGAATGTTTCACACTTTTATTTTGCCAGCTGAAGGAAAAATGGCAGGAGACATTTTGAAAGTGGACATGTGAGACAGAGACAATGTGTCCGCCTTGCAGCAGCGCCTGTGCTCGCACACAGAGGTTTATGTAAGTTGGGCGGGGGGGGGGGGCCTGAAGGAAGAAGGCAAGCATGCAGGGATGTGCTGGTTGTCATGGCAACCAGGCTGGGCAGCAAAATGGAGCACATGCAGCACTGACATGTCATTCCATCACACAAACACATCCTTGCTCAGCCGTCCTGAGGGACATCGTCCAGCTTTTCTTTGTCTCTGCCCATCTCCTGAAAATCTTTACCTCCTCCTCCTGCTCCCCTCCCCCACCCCCCCCCACTCTGCAAAGCGCCTCCAGCTGAATCGTGTCTTTCAGTTTGTGCAGCTGATGTTTTGTCTCTGACATGTAACATGGCAGTGGCGGACGAAGGAGAACATTCAACTTTTGTTCTAAAGGGAAAAAGAAAATGACTGAACTGATGAATAAAACCTGCCGTGTTCATCTGCACATCACAGAGGCCCACGACAACACTCAGGTCATAATGAAAACACCTCCTTAGCATGATAGAATGCTAACATTAGCTAATTAAGCTAATCTGCTTCCGGCTTTCTTACAGTGCAGATGCTCTGCTGCTTGCGCTTTGCTTTGCTTACATTCTTTTGTGGATATACTTGTTTTTTCCTGCTAAAATCTACAGAGAGTAGATCCTGGATACTTATAAAGCATTGGGACCTTAATATGTGAGAGATACAGAGGACTACTGCCATATTTTCACCACTTTTTCACAACTTTAGTACTGTGTGAGCAGGGCTGAGGCACAGTGCAAGCCTGAGTGGAGCTGACTTGTGAATCAACCTGTAGCAACTTAGCTTGGTTTGCTAAGCTAATGGCTACATCCAGCCCTCCCGATGAAAACCAGCAACTTGTTAAGAAAGACAGGATCATTGCCAACCTCAAGGAAGACATCCGAAGGCTGTCAGCGGAACTCAAGTCCCAATCTGAGCTGCTGACAAACACCCTGGACGTGGCTCACAAGCAGTCTCTACAGATCGCCTCGTTAAAAGTTGCTCTTCAGGACACAGTAGCCTGGGATCCTACCTCCTCTCCTCCGCAGCCCAGCAGTTCAACGCCCCGTCGTAAGCCGCAATGGTCGGAGGTGGTGTTATGGAGCAAAAAAAGGACCTCGCTCGGCGTTGGTCTCTCATCCCACCTCAGTCTTTCCAACAGATTTGAGCCTCTGTCATCGCGGGTCGAAGCGCCGGACTCCAATGAGCTCAAGGATGATGCAGCCCGTCCCACGTCTCCCCAGTCCGGGAGTCATCCTCTGCCGGCAGCTCCCCTCCCAGCTAACAGCTGGCAGCCTCCCCGCACAGACAGCTCTGTGTCCCCTCTCGCACACACCACAGAAACAGTGCGGCTACAGAGGAAACAGAGTCGCTTAACTCATAAAGGTGAGACTATGAAACTGAGCAATAACAAAGTTAACGGGTCACAAGCCAGTGCCAGGCCAAGAGCCAGAGAGCATTCTGCCAAAAACAAAGCTAAGAGGACAGACACTATTCTGATTGGGGATTTTATAACGAGGCAGGTGGAAATAGTCAGGACTGAAAATCTAACTGTGAATAACACATCAGTCAGAGAGGTGGCAGCTGTGCTAGCAGACATTATGTATACACGGCCACATATTAAGAAGACTGTTATTCATGCTGGCTCATTTGACATCCTCACAAATAAATCTGGGTCTGAGACCCTAAAGAAAGACTTTTTGTTTTTATTGGAAACACTTAAAAAACTTCACTCAGGAGTGTCTTTCATCTCTGGACCTATCCCAACACTCGGCAGAGGTTGTGAGTCCTTCAGCAGACTCCCTGGCTTAAGCACCTGGCTGTCATCAGCCTGCCTCGAGCAACAGGTTGGATTTATTGACAATTTTAATATTTTTTGGAACATAAAAAGCCGCTTCATGTCAGACAGGATTCACCCAAACAACCTTGGCTGCAGATATCTTGGCTGCAACATACGTCACACCATCAAGTCATCTTATCAGAACATATACGCACTGATAAGCAGGAAGGTCAGCACACAGGGAGCAGACAGACAGACAGTTACTGCTCCAAAAACAACAACCGCCTCCCATGATGATGACGTCACGGTCTGTGACTCTGTCCTCCACATTACAAGAAACCTGCAGAGATTGTCTCTGTCCCAGCAAGAATGTCAAGAAAAGAAGAGATAGAACAGTCACCGTGCCGCTTTCCCCCTTATGCCGGCAATGTCACTCAGCCGGCGGCATGGCGAAAACAACTGCAGAAAATCAAGGACAGTCAACCCATTAAATCTGATATGTGTCTCATGTCAAACACAGTCTGTCTCTAAACTTATGCCAGATAACGTTTCACAACTAGCACTTCTAAATATCAGGTCTCTGGCTGGCAAATCCTTCTTAATCAATGATTTTATTAACAAGCACAAACTTGATTTTATGTTTTTAATTGAAACTTAGCTAGGTCAGGAAAATAGTGCAGCAGTTTTAATTGAGACAGCCCCTCCAAACTTTAGTTTCTTTAGTGAAGCAAGAATACATAAGAGAGGAGGCAGAGTTGCCACTCTGTTCAAGGACAGCTTCCAGTGTAAGCAAATGTTTTATGGTCAATTTGACTCCTTTGAGTATGTTGCCACTCAGTTAAAATCCCCCTGTCGAGCAATTTCAGTGACCACCTCCGGCCCCCCCCAAATATGATGCAAGGTTTTTTGATGAGTTTGCCAAATTGCTGTCTATTGTGTGCATGGAATTTGACTGTGTTGTGTTAGTGGGAGATTTTAACATTCATGTTGATAATCTTTCAGATGGGTGTGCTAAGGAACTGTTATATAACTGTTAAATATTCTGGATAACTTTGGGCTTTCTCAGCATGTCACAGAACCAACACATAACAGAGGACACATATTAGATCTAATTATTTCCAAAGGTCTTAATATCTCTGAGGTTGTGGTGAACGATGTCGCTTTATCTGACCATTACTGTGTTTCATTCAAAATGACCACCCTTGCTAATCCTATGAAAAGTGAAGCAGAGGTGATCAGAAAGCGTTATATAAATGATAACACCTGTGCATTATTCACCCAAGGTTTTACACCATCACCAACCCTGCCCTCAGCTCTAGTTGATGACCTTGTAAGCAGTTTGTTATGACTGTTATTGATTCTATCGCCCCAATTAAGACCAAAGTTCTGTCAGGCAGGAAAAAGGCACCCTGGAGAAACGCCACACTGGTTAAAGAATACAAAAGAGTATGTAGATAAGCTGAACGCAGGTGGCGAAAAAAAAAACTCCAGGTATATTACGACATTTATAAAGAAAGTCTTCACATCTATAACCAGGAACTGAAGAATGCAAGGCAATCATATTTTTCAGAGATTATCAACAGAAACAGTAATAATGCCCGCACACTTTTTCTGTAGTGGACAGACTGACCAACCCCACAGCATCACTCCCTCCTGAACTACTGTCTAACAAGTCATGTAATGACTTTGCAGCCTTCTTCACAAACAAAATATTACAGATAATACAGGCAGTGTGCAGCTCCAGCTCAGGAATGATAACACTTGTGCCTTCCTGTCCTCCAGTTAATCTAGGACATTTTAGCCTCCTAGATTACACAACTCTAACAGAAACGGTTTCAAAATTAAAGCCCACAACATGCTGCCTTGATATTCTGCCTTCAAACTTTTTTAAAACCATTTTTAACTACATAGCTCCAGATGTACTGCAGATAATAAATACTTCTCTTAAAGCAGGCCAGTTTCCCCAGGCCTTGAAAACTGCAGTACACTGGATTTCAGCCACATCACAGCACTGAGACTGTACTTATCAACGCCTTAAATGATATTCATCAGAATAATGATGCATGCAAATCCTCTGTCCTGGTATTACTAGATCTCAGTGCTGCATTTGATACAGTTGATCATAATATACTACTGAGCAGATTGGAAAAGTGGGTGGGACTCACCGGCACTGTGCTACAATGGTTCAAATCTTACTTGAAAGATAGGGACTTTTTTGTGTCAATTGGTAACCATGAATCTGAGCGAACTACGATCACATGTGGGGTTCCTCAAGGGTCCATTCTAGGACCACTTCTATTCAACATCTATATGCTACCCCTAGCCAAGATTATGGAACATCACAACATCTCCTATCATACGTATGCCGACGACACACAACTCTATATCTCAGTGTCATCACATGACTACAGTCCCTTACTCTCATTGAGTAACTGTATTCATCAAATCAATGACTTGATGTGCCAGAATTTTCTCCAGCTAAATCCAGAAAAGACAGAGGTATTAATTTTTGGCCCTAGAAATGAAAGGGCAAAGATCAGCGCCCACCTTGGCTTTATGTCACTGTCAGCTACAAATCAAACCAGAAATCTTGGTGTTATTATTGACTCAGACCTGAACTTCAACAGCCATTTAAAGTTTATTACTAAATCTGCCTATTACCACCTGAAAAACATAGCTAGAATTAAGGGGTTTCTGTCTAAACAAGACATGGAAAAACTTATTCATGCATTCATTTTTAGTAGGTTGGATTATTGCAATGGCTTATTTACAGGCCTTAACAAAAAATCAATCAGACAGCTGCAACTGATTCAGAACGCTGCCGCCAGAGTCCTTACAAACACCAGGAAACTGGACCATATTACACCGGTCATTAAATCGCTACACTGACTTCCTGTGAGTCAAAGATTTAAAAATAGATTTTAAAATCTTACTGCTGGTCTACAAAGCCCTGAATGGTCTCGGACCAAAATACATGCTTGATCTACTGGTTCCCTACGAAGCATCCAGACCCCTTAGGTCATCTGGAACAGGTTTGTTGTGTGTTCCAAGAACAAGAACCAAGCAAGGTGAGGCAGCATTCAGTTATTATGCTCCTCACCTGTGGAACAAACTTCCTGTAGATCTGAGGTCTGCTCAAACTGTCAGCTCCTTTAAATCAGGGCTAAAAACACTATTGTTTACTGAAGCGTACTCTTAGATTAAATACTTACCTGCTGTATTCTACTGCCCGTACTTTTTAACTACACACTGCTGATTTATGCCTTTTATTATTCTACTTCTTTTCTTATCCTGATTGTTCAATGTATTGAGCCTGTTTTTATTTTATGTTACTGTATTTTATTAATATCACTATCATTCCCTTTTTAATCGACTGTTTTTGTTGTTTTAAATTGTGTCTTGTTGCTGTCTCTGTAAAGCACTTTGAATTACCTTGTGTTGAATTGTGCTATACAAATAAACTTGCCTTGCCTTGCGTAAGTGTAACTGAGGCTGATCGGAAATGTTGTCGATTTCAAGTCAAAGCTGAAGGGGGCGCTACATTCATTCTTTGAGCACCATCGTCTTCATCTTCATCCAGTGTCCATCCAGAAGACACTGAGATATTTCTGTCTGACCAATCTTCATCCCAACAGCTGCCATGTGTCCATCAGAGAGCCGCCATGTGTCCTTCAGAGAGCTGCCATGTGTTCATCAGAGAGCCGCCATGTGTCCTTCAGAGAGCCGCCATGTGTCCTTCAGAGAGCCGCCATGTGTCCATCAGAGAGCCGCCATGTGTCCTTCAGAGATCCGCCATGTGTCCATCAGAGAGCTGCCATGTGTCCATCAGAGAGCTGCCATGTGTCCATCAGAGAGCTGGCATGTGTCCATCAGAGAGCCGCCATGTGTCCTTCAGAGAGCTGCCATGTGTCCATCAGAGAGCTGCCATGTGTCCATCAGAGAGCTGCCATGTGTCCATCAGAGAGCTGCCATGTGTCCATCAGAGACCTGCCATGTGTTCATCAGAGAGCTGCCATGTGTTCATCAGAGAGCTGCCATGTGTCCATCAGAGAGCTGCCATGTGTCCATCAGAGACCTGCCATGTGTTCATCAGAGAGCTGCCATGTGTCCATCAGAGACCTGCCATGTGTCCATCAGAGAGCTGCCATGTGTCCATCAGAGAGCTGGCATGTGTCCATCAGAGAGCTGCCATGTGTCCATCAGAGAGCTGGCATGTGTCCATCAGAGAGTTGCCATGTGTCCATCAGAGAGCTGCCATGTGTCCATCAGAGAGCTGCCATGTGTTCATCAGAGAGCTGCCATGTGTCCATCAGAGAGCTGGCATGTGTCCATCAGAGAGCTGCCATGTGTCCATCATAGAGCCGCCATGTGTCCATCAGAGAGCTGGCATGTGTCCATCAGAGAGCTGCCATGTGTCCATCAGAGAGCTGGCATGTGTCCATCAGAGAGCTGCCATGTGTCCATCAGAGACCTGCCATGTGTTCATCAGAGAGCTGCCATGTGTTCATCAGAGAGCTGCCATGTGTCCATCAGAGAGCTGCCATGTGTCCATCAGAGACCTGCCATGTGTTCATCAGAGAGCTGGCATGTGTCCATCAGAGAGTTGCCATGTGTCCATCAGAGAGCCGCCATGTGTCCATCAGAGACCTGCCATGTGTTCATCAGAGAGCCGCCATGTGTCCATCAGAGAGTTGCCATGTGTCCATCAGAGACCTGCCATGTGTTCATCAGAGAGCTGGCATGTGTCCATCAGAGAGTTGCCATGTGTCCATCAGAGAGCCGCCATGTGTCCATCAGAGAGCTGCCATGTGTCCATCAGAGACCTGCCATGTGTCCATCAGAGACCTGCCATGTGTCCATCAGAGAGCTGCCATGTGTCCATCAGAGAGCTGGCATGTGTCCATCAGAGAGTTGCCATGTGTCCATCAGAGAGCTCCCTCAGCAGAGAACAGGTGGAATGTCAGTAGCAAGAAATACTGGAGGAGTCAGAACTGCTGCCTGAAAACGTCCCTCAGTCTGATTCACAGCCTTAGTTACTTTATTAATGTCACTGAACTCCCGCACCATCAGCTGAAGACAACAGAGAGAGGAGGGTTGAGACCAAAACCAAACCAGAGAAGAGCAGATCTCCACCAGGCAGATGCTCCGACACGACAGTGAGGGCAGACCTCTACCAGACGGCTGCTCCGACACAACAAGGAGGGCAGACCACCGGGTGGACGTTCCAACACAGCTAGAACAGCAGACCTCCACCAGGCGGACGCTCCGACACAACAACAAGAGCAGACCTCCACCAGTCAGCTGCCAGTGACAGAGTAAAACAGTAAAACAACCACAACCACCAACAGACCTTGATCATACAGTCCTACATGTGCTCATACAGTATGGACTCCTGTTAGCAGCTAACTCAAAGAACAGCAGCTGTTAGCAGTGAGCAGCTAACTCATGGAGAAAGAACAGTAGCTGTTAGCAGTTACCAGCTAACTCAAAGAAGAAGAACAGCAGCTGTTAGCAGTTAGCAGCTAACTCAAAGAAGAAGAACAGCAGCTGTTAGCAGTGAGCACCTCACTCAAAGAACAGCAGCTGTTAGCAGTCAGCAGCTAACTCAAAGAAGGACAGCAGCTGTTAGCAGTTAACTCAAAGAAGAGGAACAGCAGCTGTTAGCAGTTAGCAGCTAACCCAAAGAAGAACAGCAGCTGTTAGCAGCTAACTCAAAGAAGAGGAACAGCAGCTGTTAGCAGTTAGCAGCTAACCCAAAGGAGAAGAAGAGGAGCTGTTGCAGTTAGTAAGTTAGCAGCTAACCAAAGAAGAACAACAGCAGCTGTTGCAGTTAGCAGCTAACTCAAAGAAGAAGAACACCAGCTGTTAGCAGTTAGCAGCTAACTCAAACACTGAGGTCCAAGAGCTCCTTACCCTCTGAGCAGAGGACGAGATCAGCCGCCATATAACAGGGACGCTAAATGATTGTTATTGACATGTGATGTCGTTGTTGTTATTGTTTATAAAGAGCTGCTGACACGTATGTTATATGTCACACTAGAGGCTGACGCTGTTGTGTTACATGTCACGCCTCTTTTGATTCTCTGATTTCATCATGCTGTGTGACATCACACACTGGAGCGATAATAACCCAATACACACCTGACCATCGTGTGTGTGTGTGTGTGTGTGTTCGTGTGTGTGTGTGTGTCTGTGTGTGTTTCCACAATGCGGTCATCAGGTCCAAAATAAAAACAAACTGCAGCTCAAAGTTTCACTTAATTACATCAAGCTGCAGAAAGCACACACATGCACACACACACACACACACACACACACACACACACTTGGCTGTTCAAGTTGTTTCCATTCTGACGTTTTAATGTTCTGACTCATTCAGTTTCTCCACCCTGTGTCCTCCTGTCTCTGTCCTCTCTGTCTCACAGTTTTATTTTGTTCCTCTGCTGCCAACATTCATGCCATCTTTACGTAACATGACGATCCGCTCACACCGCCACCTACATCCTGCAGGAGAACGAAGGTTAACGTGTTTGATCATGTTATTGTGTGTTTGATCATGTTACTGTGTGTTTGATCATGTTACCATGTGTTTGATCATGTTACTATGTGTTTGATCATGTTATCATGTGTTTGATCATGTTACCATGTGTTTGATCATGTTATCATGTGTTTGATCATGTTACCATGTGTTTGATCATGTTACCATGTGTTTGATCATGTTATCATGTGTTTGATCATGTTATCATGTGTTTGATCATGTTACTATGTGTTTGATCATGTTATCATGTGTTTGATCATGTTACCATGTGTTTGATCATGTTACTATGTGTTTGATCATGTTATCATGTGTTTGATCATGTTACCATGTGTTTGATCATGTTATCATGTGTTTGATCATGTTATCATGTGTTTGATCATGTTACCATGTGTTTGATCATGTTACCATGTGTTTGATCATGTTATCATGTGTTTGATCATGTTACTGTGTGTTTGATCATGTTATCATGTGTTTGATCATGTTATTGTGTGTTTGATCATGTTATCATGTGTTTGATCATGTTACCATGTGTTTGATCATGTTATCATGTGTTTGATGATGTTATCATGTGTTTGATCATGTTACCATGTGTTTGATCATGTTACTATGTGTTTGATGATGTTATCATGTGTTTGATCATGTTACTGTGTGTTTGATCATGTTATCATGTGTTTGATCATGTTACCATGTGTTTGATCATGTTACTATGTGTTTGATCATGTTATCATGTGTTTGATCATGTTATCATGTGTTTGATCATGTTATTGTGTGTTTGATCATGTTATCATGTGTTTGATCATGTTACCATGTGTTTGATCATGTTATCATGTGTTTGATCATGTTACCATGTGTTTGATCATGTTACTGTGTGTTTGATCATGTTACCATGTGTTTGATCATGTTACTGTGTGTTTGATCATGTTATCATGTGTTTGATCATGTTATCATGTGTTTGATCATGTTACCATGTGTTTGATCATGTTACCATGTGTTTGATCATGTTACTGTGTGTTTGATCATGTTATCATGTGTTTGATCATGTTACTGTGTGTTTGATCATGTTACTATGTGTCTGATCATGTTACTGTGTGTCTGATCATGTTACTATCTTTGATCATGTTATTGTGTGTTTGATCATGTTACTATGTGTCTGATCATGTTACTGTGTGTTTGATCATGTTACTGTCTTTGATCATGTTATCATGTGTTTGATCATGTTACTGTGTGTTTGATCATGTTATCATGTGTTTGATCATGTTACTATGTGTTTGATCATGTTACTGTGTGTTTGATCATGTTACTGTCTTTGATCATGTTATTGTGTGTTTGATCATGTTACTATGTGTCTGATCATGTTACTGTGTGTTTGATCATGTTACTGTCTTTGATCATGTTATTGTGTGTTTGATCATGTTACTATGTGTCTGATCATGTTACTGTGTGTTTGATCATGTTATTGTGTGTTTGATCATGTTACTACGTGTCTGATCATGTTATTGTGTGTTTGATCATGATACCATGTGTTTGATCATGTTATTGTGTGTTTGATCATGTTACCATGTGTTTGATCATGTTACTATGTGTTTGATCATGTTATTGTGTGTTTGATCATGTTACTGTGTGTTTGATCATGTTATTGTGTGTCTGATCATGTTACTGTGTGTTTGATCATGTCACTATGTGTTTGATCATGTTACTATGTGTTTGATCATGTTATTGTGTGTTTGATCATGTTACTGTGTGTTTGATCATGTTATTGTGTGTCTGATCATGTTATTGTGTGTTTGATCATGTTATTGTGTGTCTGATCATGTTACTGTGTGTTTGATCATGTTACCACGTGTCTGATCATGTTATTGTGTGTTTGATCATGTTACTGTGTGTTTGATCGTTATTGTGTGTCTGATCATGTTACTGTGTGTTTGATCATGTTACTACGTGTCTGATCATGTTATTGTGTGTTTGATCATGATACCATGTGTTTGATCATGTTACCATGTGTTTGATCATGTTATTGTGTGTTTGATCATGTTACTGTGTGTTTGATCATGTTACCATGTGTTTGATCATGTTATTGTGTGTTTGATCATGTTACTGTGTGTTTGATCATGTTACTACGTGTCTGATCATGTTATTGTGTGTTTGATCATGATACCATGTGTTTGATCATGTTATTGTGTGTTTGATCATGTTACCATGTGTTTGATCATGTTATTGTGTGTTTGATCATGTTACTGTGTGTTTGATCATGTTACTACGTGTCTGATCATGTTATTGTGTGTTTGATCATGATACCATGTGTTTGATCATGTTATTGTGTGTTTGATCATGTTACTACGTGTTTGATCATGTTATTGTGTGTTTGATCATGTTATTGTGTGTCTGATCATGTTACTGTGTGTTTGATCATGTTACTACGTGTTTGATCATGTTACTATGTGTCTGATCATGTTATTGTGTGTTTGATCATGTTACTGTGTGTTTGATCATGTTATTGTGTGTTTGATCATGTTACTACGTGTTTGATCATGTTACTGTGTGTTTGATCATGTCACTATGTGTTTGATCATGTTATTGTGTGTTTGATCATGTTACTGTGTGTTTGATCATGTTATTGTGTGTTTGATCATGTTACTACGTGTTTGATCATGTTATTGTGTGTTTGATCATGTTACTGTGTGTTTGATCATGTCACTATGTGTTTGATCATGTTATTGTGTGTTTGATCATGTTACTGTGTGTTTGATCATGTTATTGTGTGTTTGATCATGTTACTACGTGTTTGATCATGTTATTGTGTGTTTGATCATGTTATTGTGTGTTTGATCATGTTACTGTGTGTTTGATCATGTTATTGTGTGTTTGATCATGTTACTGTGTGTTTGATCATGTTACTGTTACTTAGAGGCAAAATTCATGACCTCCTGTCCTCAGATAGTACCTATCTAACCTCAAACACAGCTGTAAAACCTAATATATATTTAGATTGCTTCTCCCCAATTTCTCTTCAAGAATTGACCGCAGTGATTTCTTCATCCAAATCATCAACGTGTCTCTTAGACCCCATCCCAACTAGGCTACTTAAGGAGGTCTTACCTTTAGTCAACACTCATATATTAGATATGATCAATATATCCTTATTAACAGGCTATGTACCACAGTCTTTTAAGGTAGCTGTAATTAAACCTCTACTAAAAAAGCCCACCCTGGATCCAGAGGTGTTAGCCAACTATAGACCAATATCTAATCTTCCCTTTATGTCAAAGATCCTTGAGAAAGTAGTCGCAGACCAGCTGTGTGATTTTCTCCAGGATAATAATTTATTTGAGGAATTTCAGTCAGGATTTAGAGTGCATCATAGCACTGAGACAGCACTAGTTAAAATTACAAATGACCTTCTGATTGCTTCAGACAAAGGACTCGTCTCTGTACTTGTTTTATTAGATCTTAGTGCGGCGTTTGACACAATTGACCATCAAATTCTACTGCAGAGACTGGATCACTTAATTGGCCTAAAAGGTTCTGCACTAAGCTGGTTTAAATCTTATTTATCTGATCGTTTTCAGTTTGTTCACGTTCATAATGAATCATCCTTACGTACTAAAGTTTGTTTTGGAGTTCCGCAAGGTTCTGTGCTCAGACCAATCCTATTTACTCTATATATGCTTCCGTTAGGTAACATCATTAGAAATCACTCTATAAATTTCCATTGTTATGCGGATGATACTCAGTTGTATTTATCGATGAAGCCAGAAGAAAGTAATCAATTAACTAAACTCCATAACTGCCTTAAAGACATAAAAACCTGGATGAGCACCAATTTCCTGATGTTAAATTCAGACAAAACTGAAGTTATTGTTCTTGGCCCCAAACAACTCAGAGACTGATGACATAGTTTCTCTAGATGGCATTGCTCTGGCTTCTAGCACTACCGTAAGAAACCTCGGAGTAATATTTGATCAAGATTTGTCTTTTAATTCTCATTTAAAACAAACCTCACGGACTGCATTTTTTCATCTGCGTAATATTGTGAAAATTAGGCCTATCCTGACCCGAAAAGATGCAGAAAAATTGGTCCACGCTTTTGTTACCTCAAGGCTGGATTACTGTAACTCTATTATCAGGTAGCTCTAGTAAGTCCTTAAAAACTCTCCAGCTAATTCAGAATGCAGCAGCACGTGTGCTAACAGGAACTAAGAAACGAGATCATATTTCTCCTGTTTTAGCTTCTCTGCACTGGCTCCCTGTAAAATCCAGAATTGAATTTAAAATTCTACTGTTAACTTATAAAGCTCTAAATGGTCAAGCTCCGTCATATCTTAGAGAGCTCATAGTGCCATATTATCCCACCAGAACACTGCGCTCTGAGAACGCAGGGTTACTCGTGGTCCCTAAAGTCTCCAAAAGTAGATCAGGAGCCAGAGCCTTCAGCTATCAGGCTCCTCTCCTGTGGAATCATCTTCCTGTTACGGTCCGGGAGGCAGACACCGTCTCCACATTTAAGACTAGACTTAAGACTTTCCTCTTTGATAAAGCTTATAGTTAGGGCTGGCTCAGGCTTGCCCCGTACCAGCCCCTAGTTAGGCTGACTTAGGCCTAGTCTGCCGGAGGACCCCCCTATAATACACCGGGCACCTTCTCTCCTTCTTCTTCTCTCTCTCTCTCTCTCTCTCTCTCTCTCTCTCTCGTATCCTATTACTGCATCTTGCTAACTCGGCCATTCTGGATGTCACTAACTCGGCTTCTTCTCCGGAGCCTTTGTGCTCCACTGTCTCTCAGATTAACTCATATCACAGCGGTGCCTGGACAGCGTGACGTGTGTGGTTGTGCTGCTGCCGTGGTCCTGCCAGATGCCTCCTGCTGCTGCTGCCATCATTAGTCATTAGTCATACTTCTACTGTTATTATACACATATGACTATTGTCACACATGTATACTGCCAGGTATTAATACATACTTTCAACATATTGTACCACAGTAACCAGAACTATAACTATAATATTATTACTTTCAATAATGTTGTTGTAAGCTACTGTCATTACCTGCATCTCTCTCTCTCTCTCTCTCTCTCTCTCTCTCTCTCTCTCTCTCTCTCTCTGTCTCATTGTGTCATGTGGATTACTGTTAATTTATCATGCTGATCTGTTCTGTACGACATCTATTGCACGTCTGTCCGTCCTGGAAGAGGGATCCCTCCTCAATTGCTCTTCCTGAGGTTTCTACCGTTTTTTTTCCCCGTTAAAGGGTTTTTTGGGGAGTTTTTCCTGATCAGCTGTGAGGGTCATAAGGACAGAGGAATGTCGTATGCTGTAAAGCCCTGTGAGGCAAACTGTGATTTGTGATATTGGGCTTTATAAATAAAATTGATTGAAATTAAAAAACTGATTGATCATGTTATTGTGTGTTTGATCACGTTACCATGTGTTTGATCATGTTACTGTGTGTTTGATCATGTTACCGTGTGTCTGATCATGTTACTGTGTGTTTGATCATGTTATTCTGTTTGATCATGTTACTGTGTGTTTATACATTTTCAGAGAATATCAGAGTGAACTGGTGAAAATGTTTTGAGGTCAACTGATCAGTTCTCATTTGACGGCAGACAGGAAGTGATGGTTCCTGTAGGTTTGGTATTGATCCCTTCAGTCATACAGAGACTCTATCAGCGTGCTCATCTGTCTGCAGCAGGGTTAATCCCTCAGCGGCTGTTTCTAAAGTCTCATCAGGATGTTTTGATCCGCAGATCGCTGACTTTCAGATGTGCTGCCAGAGGACTGCGCTGAAACCACTCTGTGGATAACACCATATTTTCATAAATGATTCTCTTAATCCATTTGACTCCTGACCTCCACCTACATTTAGCTCCACAGGGACCTGCTGCAGAGTCCTGACTCCAGCTCACAGCTGAGGTAATGAGTCCGAGTGTTCATCAGCCGACAGATGGGAAACAACGTCACAATAATATCAACATCAGTGGCGGCTGCTGGTCTTTCAAACAGGGGAAGCTCACTTTAAGTTTATATCATAAAATTTGTCATGTTGTAGTGAGGCAGTAACTTATAAAAGGATTTCAATCGCTAACAAGCGCTTACCCATACTTCAGATACTTTTTCTAAACTCTTAACATAGAGTCACACCTACAAAACACAATTGGCCAAATGGATAATTTTCTTCTCAAAAACACATTTTGTTAAATATATACTAACTCTTCATTTCAAAATAGAACACATCTTTCTCTGCACACACTAACTTTACCAAAACACTGGAAATCTGACTCAAAATGAAATTATTCTGTCAAAGAATAACACTTGTTTTCACTTCACAAGGTACATACAGTCAATCAAAGTACACCAGGTTTCAAAATACTGGCTATTGTTGACATTACAAAAACTGCGTAGACTTTCATGTTTCAGTTTTACAGGTATTTGCATGCAAAACATGCAATCCACCGTTTTTACACTAAATTTCTTGGTTGGGAACTGTATGTCCACATGTAATGTTCACATTCAAAAGCATTCCAGAAATAGCAAATCAGTTTTTTTTCCTTTACTGTTTACTACAGGAGGAACAGTAGAAATACTGTTTACAATATGATAGAACAGAAAAAGTTTTACAGTATTGCTTACAGTGAACAAAATATCCATGAAACACACAAGAGCATTCTGAACAAAAAAACAACAGCAAAAAACCCAGATAAAAAGGGGGGGGGGACTAAAAAAAGCACAAAATTACTGTATCTAATCTCTGCGATCTTCAGGGTTAGGCCACATGTTTTCATCAACATCTCATCGGATATTATCCAAGGCGATGCACCTGGGATAAAACCGCTTGGTATGTTGGATCCACCCTTGGCAATCATCAACTGTGATGTCCCTGCAGCCAGCATCCATGGCTTCCAGGAGGGACATCTGGTGTGGCATCATGTGGCTGATGGTCATAAACCTTCCACCTCCATGCAGAAAAGAACTCCTCTATGGGGTTGAGGAAAGGTGAATAGGGTGGAAGGAAGAGACGTACCAGTCTTGGGTGGACTTCAAACCATGTTGTTACTGCTTGCGAATGATGGAAAGCCACACTGTCCCAGGTGATTACAAAGGTCCTCATGTTTTCACCCTCCTGATCCTGCTCTGGAACCAGGTGCTGGTGGAGATCATTGAGAAAGGCAAGGAGGCGCTCGGTATTGTAGGGTCCAACCTGACATCTGTGAAGGAGTAATCCTGCATTTGCAATGGCTGCACACATGGTAATGTTTGCCCCTCTCTGTCCTGGCACATCAATTGTTGCCCTTTTTCCAATTACATTTCGTCCACGTCGACGCCTTTTGGCCAGACTGAATCCTGCCTCATCTATGTATATGAATTCATGCGGGGCCTGGTTGGCCTCCAATTCCATAACTCTCTGAAACAAAGTTCATGTAAATCTCATTACTGTATACCATACTGTATTGTAACCTATTACTGTGTAGGTTACCTACTTGCAAAGTGCAAAGCTTATAGAACTGGACATTGAATTGAATATACAGTACTATACCTCGATATATTGTCGTCGTAGTTCCTTGACTCTCTCACTGTTTCTCTCAAAGGGAACAGTGTAGAGCTGCTTCATCCGCACTCTGTGTTTGGACAATGTCCGCGTAATGGTTGTGAGGCTGATGCTATCAATATTGTCAAATATCTCATGGTCCTCCACAATTCTAGTTTGAATTTCATGCAGTTTTATTGCATTATTTGCAACAACCATTTCTACAATGGCAAGCTCTTGATCATTATTGAGGAGCTTTCCTCTTCCCCCAGAGGGAGAAAGACATTGCATTCTTTAGAGGGACAAAAAAATCAACATATGCATTACTGTATGGCCTTATTGACATGTCAAGTGAGAATAGAAACAATCCTTGTAAAATGCAATACTTACCTGATGGTTTGTTGAAAGATGCGTATAATGGAGGCAACCGTTGACCGCCTCAAATTGGGCTGCACTCTTTCACCAGCCTCTCTTAGTGAAAGACCGTGGTTGATTACATGGTCAATAATAGTGGCACGAATTTCATCACTGACTACTGTTCTTGCAGCCCTTGGAATGCCACCACCACGCATTCTTACACCTCTACCTTGCCCTCTCCCTGGCCCTGCTCTTCTCACTGCACCTCTCATTGCTCATGCACCTCTCACTGCACCTCTCACTGCACCTGCACCTCTCACTGCACCTCTCACTGCATCTCTCCCTGGCCCTGCTCCTCTCACTGCACCTCTCACTGCACCTGCACCTCTCACTGCACCTCTCACTGCACCTGCTCCTCTCACTGCTCCTGCACCTCTCACTGCATCTCTCACTGGGCCTGCTCCTCTCCCTGGGCCCCTTGCTCTTACTCTTCCTCGTCCAGACAGTGTTTCTTTTTTTTGTGTTTCTGTTTCCAAAAACATCACTCCTCAAAGTCCTCCTTTTAACCCCTGCCACTGAGTCTAAGCCAGACTGGAATCAGTGTGTCAATTATTCAATTGTTTGTTTATTATCAGCTGAGATATATTGTTTTTGAACCGATATCATTGCAGAAGCAGAGGTTTTCATACTGTATCTAAGGTTTGGAATATTGTTTTTGCTATTGTGGGATGTTGTGTGTTAACATTCGTAAATAATACAAAAACAATACATAATTTTGTTGGGAGGTATAGCTTGTCTGTTAAGAAAATGTAAGCATTGTGGAAATGTGTTGACTGACTGCATATTGTGTGAAAACGACATGAAATGTGTGAATGGTATGGCCACAAAAGACCGATGCTGTGCTAATTGTGTTTAAAGTTTTGAAAATGTGACAACTGGTTGGACAAACGCTTGTTAGCGACTGAAAAAAACTGTAATTGAAGCCGTTTTTCAATCACACTCATGCCATAGAACCACAGAAACACACACCTCAAAGATTTTCAGATGGGTTTAAACACCTGAACTGTACAAACGGTGCAAATTAGCTTTACGGCTTACGGAAATAAGGAACTCCGGACAGCACTCTGTCAGAAGACTCCACTCGCAAATATTCACATAGAACTGAGCTCGAAATGCGAAGTGCTGTCACTCACAAAGGGGTTCAGCCTCTTAGACAATTCCTCCAATCATCATGCAGACACCGAGCGTCCTCTCCCGCCTACTGCTCCATTAGGTCCCAGGTAAGCTGAGCCTCCCTGGAAGTGACGATTTTGTCGCATTTGTCCAATGACCATCTCGCTTTGCTGCATGAAAAAAACCTGCTCAGCGATGTCTCATAGGAATGCTTGGAGGCTCCGCGTCCACCGCGCTGACACGAGAATGTATGACAGGGAGGTCGCGTTTGAAAACTGGTGATAAACAGCTGACATTTGAACATCATGGTTGTGATGTTAAACCTATCCTAGCACATGTTTAATGCAATGTAGATTCTTATTTTAATGTAAATTCAATAGTGCATATTTATACCACTAGTGGCCTGAACATTGCTGGCATATCTAAGTGCATAGCAAAAAAGCTTGCTAAATTTTGCTCTGTTTCTGCTGTTATAGGCAGCTTGGCTGTATGGAGGAGAAGATGCTATGTATTTCCATGAGTGACCAGTACTGTCTTCTTGACCCCTTTTTGTATTTGATTCCCTGCCATATTTAATGTAATTGGTGGAATCAAATAAAGAATTCAAATGTGTGTGCTTCTGTGTGTCTGTGTGTCTGTGCGTTTGTCCAGTGATACTTTAAGGTGTTCCACATGTTCCTGAGCAGAACACAGCAGACGTCTGATGGGGGAGGAGACTCATTATGTCACTTCCTGTTGTCTGACTGTGTTCATGTCAGTGTATTTATGACTGATTAGACAGGAAGCAGCCTGATGAAGCTGAACGCAGCTGCGATGCTGATATTGGGAGAATTCTGGATTTTAGGGGTGGGGCTGTGTGACGTTCTTCGCTACAGTCAGTGTAGGACATAGATGGCGGTGAGCTAACTTCCTGTTTAAAGGAATAGACAGGGGGATCACCCAAGAAGCTTGGCTATGTTCTGCTGTGGATTAAGGGCAAAATAAAACAAAAACACTATCAGTCTGAGTGAGAGTATTTTTTAACTCTTTGCCTTCCTGTCAGACAACCCCGCCCACATTTTGTCAGTCGTTTGATTCAGGTAGGGTTAGGATAGAGGAGCTGTGACGTTACGGTCTGTATGTTGTTCAGCAGTGGTGGTGAGTTTTATGAACGCACTGTGTGGTGTTGGCTTTGTGTTTGTGTTCAGGTGATGTTATACCTGCAGAGGACGCCCGTCCCCTCCAGCAGATAACACTGTCCCCCGTTGAAGCAGTAGTTGGGCAGCATCTCGCAGGGCGAGCGACAGCTTCCATTCACCATCTGGTAGCCAACACGGCATCCACCCATACCATCCGAGCCGTCTACCGGAGAGGCTGCCGGAGGAGCTGCCACGGGGACATCTGGTACTGGGGCTCCTGCACCAGGGATGAAGGAGCTGGACCCTGGGACCCGCGGCCTGGAGCGAGCTGGAGACCCAGCGGACAGCCGGAGGTCTTCATCGCTCTCGTAGGCGTCGGTCGTGGTGCTGTAGGTGTACTCATCAGCAGTTGGGGACACGCCATCCTCGTAGGGTGTGAGGTAGTCGTAGTTATCTGGCATCGCCCAGGAGGTCGAGTCACCGCCCTGCAGCTCATGGGCCAGTGATGAAGGAGATGGCGGGGCCAAGTCGAGACCACGCCTACGAGAGGAAGGGTCATAGAAGTCCACATGGAGGACGTCAGGGTTAGAGGGGTTGGTGTGGGTTGAGGGCTGGGAGGTGGTGGTGGTGAAGAGGTGATCCAGGTCAAACACGGCTGTGTCCTTGGCATGAATCCAAGGCGGGTCGGTGTGTGACACATGCTCCTCATCCTCCTCTTCCTTGCTCTCCATGACGTCCGGTCCACGTGGGTTGCTAGGCAGCAAGTGCTCCGTCTCAGCCGAATCAGGGCTGAGCTGGGGCGGGGCCGCCGCGCCTACTTCTTCCAATGCTGGGATCATCGTTTCCTCGAACATGCCGCTGCTCTGCTCGTCCTCCTCGCCGGCGCGGGGGATCCGGCCCGCCCTCGGGGTCACAGTGTCTGGACTGGCCGAGCTGCTCGTCCCAGTAAACTTGATGACAACCCCACTGACCTTGACGGGCCCATCCTCCCTGCTAATTAGGGAGGTAACATTGGTTGTGTTGTCCAACTCGGTGGCATTGGTCCCAACGATGTTTCCTGCAAACACACAAAAAACTTCATCAGTGCAAATATAAACAATATTTATACATTTTTAAATAAATTTTATACATACAATATTTATATATATATATATATATATATATATATATACAGTACAGGCCAAAAGTTTGGACACACCTTCTCATTCAATGCGTTTTCTTTATTTTCATGACTATTTACATTGTAGATTCTCACTGAAGGCATCAAAACTATGAATGAACACATGTGGAGTTATGTACTTAACAAAAAGGTGAAATAACTGAAAACATGTTTTATATTCTAGTTTCTTCAAAATAGCCACCCTTTGCTCTGATTACTGCTTTGCACACTCTTGGCATTCTCTCCATGAGCTTCAAGAGGTAGTCACCTGAAATGGTTTCCACTTCACAGGTGTGCCTTATCAGGGTTAATTAGTGGAATTTCTTGCTTTATCAATGGGGTTGGGACCATCAGTTGTGTTGTGCAGAAGTCAGGTTAATACACAGCCGACAGCCTATTGGACAACTGTTAAAATTCATATTATGGCAAGAACTAATCAGCTAACTAAAGAAAAACCAGTGGCCATCATTACTTTAAGAAATGAAGGTCAGTCAGTCCGGAAAATTGCAAAAACTTTAAATGTGTCCCCAAGTGGAGTCGCAAAACCATCAAGCGCTACAACGAAACTGGCACACATGAGGACCGACCCAGGAAAGGAAGACCAAGAGTCACCTCTGCTTCTGAGGATAAGTTCATCCGAGTCACCAGCCTCAGAAATCGCAAGTTAACAGCAGCTCAGATCAGAGACCAGATGAATGCCACACAGAGTTCTAGCAGCAGACCCATCTCTAGAACAACTGTTAAGAGGAGACTGCGAATCAGGCCTTCATGGTCAAATAGCTGCTAGGAAACCACTGCTAAGGAGAGGCAACAAGCAGAAGAGATTTGTTTGGGCCAAGAAACACAAGGAATGGACATTAGACCAGTGGAAATCTGTGCTTTGGTCTGATGAGTCCAAATTTGAGATCTTTGGTTCCAACCGCCGTGTCTTTGTGAGACGCAGAAAAGGTGAACGGATGGATTCCACATGCCTGGTTCCCACTGTGAAGCATGGAGGAGGAGGTGTGATGGTGTGGGGGTGTTTTGCTGGTGACACTGTTGGGGATTTATTCAAAATTGAAGGCACACTGAACCAGCATGGCTACCACAGCATCCTGCAGCGACATGCCATCCCATCCGGTTTGCGTTTAGCTGGACGATCATTTATTTTTCAACAGGACAATGACCCCAAACACACCTCCAGGCTGTGTAAGGGCTATTTGACCAAGAAGGAGAGTGATGGAGTGCTGCGGCAGATGACCTGGCCTCCACAGTCACCGGACCTGAACCCAATGGAGATGGTTTGGGGTGAGCTGGACCGCAGAGTGAAGGCAAAGGGGCCAACAAGTGCTAAACACCTCTGGGAACTCCTTCAAGACTGTTGGAAAACCATTTCAGGTGACTACCTCTTGAAGCTCATGGAGAGAATGCCAAGAGTGTGCAAAGCAGTAATCAGAGCAAAGGGTGGCTATTTTGAAGAAACTAGAATATAAAACATGTTTTCAGTTATTTCACCTTTTTTTGTTAAGTACATAACTCCACATGTGTTCATTCATAGTTTTGATGCCTTCAGTGAGAATCTACAATGTAAATAGTCATGAAAATAAAGAAAACGCATTGAATGAGAAGGTGTGTCCAAACTTTTGGCCTGTACTGTATATAAACACATTTATATACAAACAATGTTTATATTTATTTATAAACAATATTTATATGTATTTGCAAACACATTTATATAAACAAAATTTATTATTATTTATGTGTAAACAAGTGGAGTTTAAGCTTTAGTATAATAAAAAAACGTAATCTCTCTGATTATGTTTTGGATGGGGGGGTTGGCTGTACACTTTTCCTTCGGTCAATGATTTGTCAGTTGACTCGAGCAGAAAGCAGCTTTACGGTCGCTCCGTCTTTGGATTAAAGGAATAATACACTAATGTAGTTGAATGGTGAGGAGGCAGGATTAGGGATTATGGGGTTGCACAGGGATGGATTGGAGAGACTTTGGGGTTCCCTGCAAAGGGGGGCAGGACACATTCAGACGAGACAGCGTCACGGCCAGGGGCAGAAAACACTGATTCAGGATTTTTAATGCCTGTCTCGATAAAACTCAAATGTGGTGTTGGGAGGAAGTTGCTGCCTTTGTTGTGGTAGTCAAGTAACGTGAGGTCGTATCTGTTTCAAGAAAAACAAAGTTAAAGAGAAAGCAGATGACGGTGGGTGTTCTGAGAACACGGCCCTTCAGCTACTCCACTAACAATCTGAATTCAAACTTCCTGCCTGATCTGAAAACTCTGCTATCACACAGGGTAGACCCCGTCCGCTGTAATGCTGGGCTTTGCACTGGCTAAATTTGAGGTGCAACCGCCACTGCGATGAGCTCTGTCTCCCCGCTCTCCTCTGTAGCTTCTCTTTCAAGAATCGAACACACCGAGCTGACGGTTGACGGCTGATGGCAGTGAGCATCGGTCGCCTTCGTCTTTGCAGTGTATCCCACACTGTTTGCCCTCACTGGCTCTTGTTTGCATTTTCTCAGCTAAATCAGCATGTTGAATCAGTGACAGCAATGGAGGAGCCAGTCGGTGAATGACCTCCCTCTGACTGTGAGCTGAGCTCAGGTGAGGAGCAGAGGAGCGTCAGTGGGTAAAGGAGGAGCTACAGTCCAGAGGGAGTGAGACCAAAACCAACTTGTTCCATGATTATTTTTCTCTTCAGCAGAAACGTTTCCTGATGGTTTGTGTTATTGTTCACTGGCACACGGTAAATATGCTCTGATTGTGTTGTTCATGTGCTAACTGGCTAACTAGCATCAAGACGCTCTCCCTGTTTCCCTTTTTCCAATGATCGATACAGACGACCGCCGTCTGCTGCTGTGGAGACTTATTTCCTCTTAGTAAGCTGTAACGTTATGGTCCCCTGCTGTAACTCTGAACTCAGGAGGCGCTGTTAGTTTTGTCTTTGACCTGAAGAGTATCGACTCTGTTTTACCAAGATGAGAAGACAACTTAGTGCTCTGAAGGGAGTCATTTTTCTACCTGTAGGTTGTCATGATGTGAAAGTAGGAGAGCTGAATTATCTGTGTAAAGAAACAGGATGACCTCATGATGTTAATATATAACAAAAGAAAAGTGGACCTAAAACACTTCCCTGTGGGACCCCACCTGTTCGTGGTGGTGGTGAAAAGAACATTGTTCCATTTGCATCATTCATTTCATCTCTGTCTATCCGTACAGATGTCCTAGCCTTATCAGAGAATTTACTTTGTGGAACATTTAGATGAACATCACCAGGAAGCAAAACTTCCTTCCTGATACACTGCGTCAGGTGGAGCAAACAGGTATCTGAAGACAGACTGAGCTTTGCTCTTTAATTTGAATTTGTGTTCAGGGAACTAGTTTATTATTAAGGTTACATAGGGAGTAATGACTTCAGCAGCATCTCTACGATCCACAGGGAACATCATCGTCATCTGATGCTGTGGATTCAGAGCTTCAACTAGTCTTAAAACGTATAGGAGGCTCCTCCGCAATGCCAGAGCAAACTATTACTCAGCATTAATAGAAGACAATAAGAACAACCCCAGGTTTCTTTTCAGCACTGTAGCCAGGCTGACTGAGAGTCAGAGCTCTATTGAGCCTTGTATTCCTTTAGCCCTTAGCAGTAATGATTTTATGAGCTTTTTTAATGACAAAATTCTGACTATTAGAGGCAAAATTCATGGCCTCCTGTCCTCAGATAGTACCTATCTAACCTCAAACACAGCTGTAAAACCTAATATATATTTAGATTGCTTCTCCCCAATTTCTCTTCAAGAATTGACCGCAGTGATTTCTTCATCCAAATCATCAACGTGTCTCTTAGACCCCATCCCAACTAGGCTACTTAAGGAGGTCTTTCCTTTAGTCAACACTCATATATTAGATATGATCAATATATCCTTATTAACAGGCTATGTACCACAGTCTTTTAAGGTAGCTGTAATTAAACCTCTACTAAAAAAGCCCACCCTGGATCCAGAGGTGTTAGCCAACTATAGACCAATATCTAATCTTCCCTTTATGTCAAAGATCCTTGAGAAAGTAGTCGCAGACCAGCTGTGTGATTTTCTCCATGATAATAATCTATTTGAGGAATTTCAGTCAGGATTTAGAGTGCATCATAGCACTGAGACAGCACTAGTTAAAATTACAAATGACCTTCTGATTGCTTCAGACAAAGGACTCGTCTCTGTACTTGTTTTATTAGATCTTAGTGCACCGTTTGTAGGGTTGGTATCCGGATCCGGTTCTTTTTTGGAACCGGGTCCAAAGTTCCGGTTCCGGAACTGGTTCCATCACATTTAGAGTAACGGTTCCTCCTCCTAGATTGTAAAAAAAAAACCCGTCACGTGCATTTCCATTAGAGTGCGGTACGAGCCTCATATTTCTGTCCGATCCCGACCGAGCCTGACATTATTTAATTACTAAAGCACTGAGTTTGTGTCACACAGTTGTCATGGTTACTGGCTATTTAACAGGCCAGGCGTGCGTAGTGGGTGCTCAGCGGAGAGGAGACCTCCGTGTTTGAGACGGGAGCGAGCGGCGGGAGGTGCTATGCTTCCAGCGAGAGGAGAGGGAGAAATATTACAAAATAAGATAATAGGAGACACCTGTCTCCCTCTTTTATTTAATTTTCAGCGTTTAATCAAGGCGGAGGCTGGCGGCGGGAGGTCCGATGCTTCCAGCAAGGAGAGCAGTAGAAACAAACAGCCAATGTGTGTGTGTGTTATGTTCAGGTGTTGTCACGTAAATAGCAGTGCCCAAGCATGAATGCATATAAGTATTTTTTATTACATTGCTGTGGTTAATTTGAGGTAATAGTGTTACTGTAGAAATCAGAGATCACTCTTTGTTGTTATATATTCTCAGGGAGATGATACAAGCTCTAAATCTGAAATACACACCACACACAAATGTGCATTTTCATCTAATTGTACTGAGCAACAGTTAGAATAAAGTTTTTGTATTTGTATGATTGCATTTGTGTTTATTATATACTTGTTTAAGTATAGCAAGTATAATGAATATAATGTAGGAATCGGTAAGAAGAATCAGTAGGGAATTGAACCGTTAAGAAGGAATCGGTAAGGAATCGGAATTGTTAAAATCCTAACGAGTCCCCACCCTAGGCGTTTGACACTATTGACCATCAGATTCTGTTACAGAGACTGGAACACTTAATTGGCCTAAAAGGTTCTGCACTAAGCTGGTTTAAATCTTATTTATCTGATTGTTTTCAGTTTGTTCACATTCATAATAAATCATCCTTATGTACTACAGTTTGTTTTGGAGTTCCACATGGTTCTGTGCTCGGACCAATCCTATTTACTCTATATATGCTTCCCTCACTCCTCAGTTGCTCTTCCTGAGGTTTCTACCGTTTTTTCCCCGTTAAAGGGTTTTTTGGGGAGTTTTTCCTGATCAGCTGTGAGGGTCATAAGGACAGAGGGATGTCATATGCTGTAAAGCCCTGTGAGGCAAACTGTGATTTGTGATATTGGGCTTTATAAATAAAATTGAATTGAACTGAACTATTTTTAGAACGTTATCATCAGACACTTCATCAAAAGAAAACTCATCAGCCACGTCTCTCTTCACATCATCAGGAAACGTATTTCTCAGTGTGTTGGCTCAGGCTGTTCTCATGCACTGTTTGCACTTTGTTTCCCAGGAGACCAGAGTTTGTTTCAGATGTTGAGTGAACTTTGAGTCATTTTAATGGACGTCCTCACCACGTTTCTTTACCTCACCTTAACCACAGTAACTTCACATTAAGTACGTTAACGTCATTTGTGAGGAGCTAACTTGTAGGATTTCATAATTAATAATCAATACGAGGACACGCTGGTTGTTTATAGTTGTAAAATAATTAAATTATTTGTCAGATGTAATTATTCCAAGTTAAGGTTTTGTGTTTCTGTCTGAAATCTGTTTTAGTCTCCTTGCTGTATTTTCATTCTTCTTCTTCTCTTCACCAGTTTTTATGTTCACTGAACTCCTGCTCCTCCCTACAGGTTTCTCATATTTTTTAATGAAGCGGTCTTGAATCCACTCATTTACAGACGTCTGTTTTCCAGTGGAAGTCTTTGGGGAAAAGTCTTTTTGGGCTCTGTGGCGTCACAACGGACCCGGACGTTATTTGACCACTATGTAAAACAGACCTTAAAGCCCAGTGCTGTTCTCAGGGGCATGGTTAGGAACATCAGATTAGCCAGTAAAACCTTCTTCTATTTTTTTTTTTTTTTTTTTTTTTTTTTAAATGGGGATGAAGGTTCTGTAAAATGACATCATGATGTTCACTAACTGGTATTAATAAGCACGAGACTGCAAAGTTTTTTCTTCAGTCAGAAACCAACACTTTAATATTCAGACTGTGACCTCGTCTGTGTTATGTGACCATGAAAAGTTCTAACATGTCTTCAACACATCTCCAGGGTTCAGTTCGGACTGCATGTCCTGGTGCTCATATAAGGAGCTTTGGTAAAGAGCCGACACCAAATGGCATCAGTGAGGATATCAGTGAGGATCTAAAGATAAGCTCTGATCCCGACCCTCTGAGAGTTTAATCTGTCCATCTCTAAATGTCTCCTCCATCTACACAGCCACGACTTTATCTTTTAGTATGACCTCTGCTTAACTTCTAGGATTTGATGACGAGATGTCTGTAACGATCTTCATCACTGATGAATTTTTAACTTTAATGATTTCCGTCAGTTCACAGAATGTCTTCAGACCGACGTCACATCACTTCGACTTTAATGTCATATGTTCAGCTGTATTAACGCAGTTCAGTAAACACAATGAAAACACTCCTAAAAGACACTGAGACATTTACAGAGGTCGTTTTTATGTTTTTATACGAAGACTGAGCTCGTTATAGGAAAAACACGTCAGGTTTCACAAATGGATTTTTAGATTTTCTCTGCAGAAATAATAAACTTAAAGGAATCATCTGTATTTCAGTTAGTGGTGACATGTCACCTTTAATTTGTTTATCTCAAACGGCTCCATTTAAAACAGTGAACACGGTAATTTACTGACTGATTGGAGAAAACATTTAACAACAGCACGTCTGTTTTCTCTGTTTTCCATTTTAGACAGATGAGTTGTGATTTTTAGTTCAATAACTTATTGTGTAAAATAAAAGCTCAGCATCAACAGGACTCTTTTCCTGCTGATGATGATGATCTTGACTTGATTCACTGATCAGTAGATTTTTCTGATGTGTGTTTTGAGGCTGTTTGACAGCTGGAAGGATTCAGCAGCAGCAACAAGCTACGTCTTTGAAGCCGGGGTCGTTCTGGGGCTAATCCTTCAGGCAGTCCCACAGTCCATTGCTGTTTAACACATCAACTGAGCAGCCCAGGATAACACACATGCGTGCGCGCGCACACACACACACACACACACACACACCAAAAAAATAAGCTTTACTAGAATGCCACAGAAACATTTTACACACTGAAGGTTCGATGCTCACCAGGAAATCAGAAATCAAGACCGTGAATGATCACCAAGCTCTTAAAGACAAAAAGATCAACACACACACACACACACACACACACCTGACAGCAGTGCACTCATTATGAATGCTGTGTTCGGGTGAACCTCTGGGGAAACTGACTGACCTGATGAAAACAAACCACAGATGCTGATGAGGACATGTGATGCATCATGATGACAAACGGATGGATGGAGACACGTGGACACATGGACATGCTGTCACAGTCCATCAAAGACTTTTGGACTCTGTAGCTGAGAGGAAACTGCCCACAGAGATCTTTAATGGTCTCTGCCATCGTCACACCTAACACTGCTTCATGGTGCTCATATTTATTCCAGCACTGCTTCAACAGTAAATGCTGCGGTGCCGGGTCATTGTTGGCAGCCACAATTTGACAAAAATGTCAATAAGAACTTCTCTAAATGTGAAAGCTCATGGACTGAACGAACACATCATTAATAAACACATCAGCACTGCAGGTTCCACCATGTTTATTTATTCATGGCGGTTCGCCACTATTCCAATGTCTGCTGCGACGTTTTACTTTTGGAGCTGATCAGGAGCTCTGCTGGAATATTTTACCACTTAGTTATTTATGGTGCGGTGCAGACGGAGCCCAGAGCGGCTCTGAACGCATTGCACCACACCGGAACAAGGACGCGGACGAGGGACAGACGGGGGAACAGACATGGGGACAGACGAGGAACAGATGGGGGACAGTCAGGGGACAGACGGAGGGACAGATGGAGGGACAGACACAGGGGATGTCCATTACTGTCCCCAACTGTCCACAGCTGTCCCCAACCGTCCACTACTGTCCACAACTGTCCACTACTGTCCACAACTGTCCACTACTGTCCACAATTGTCCACTACGGTACCCAACTGTCCACTACTGTCCACAACTGTCCACTACTGTCCACAATTGTCCACTACGGTACCCAACTTTCCACAACTGTCCCCAGCTGTCTCTAACTGTCCACTGTCCAGTGGTTAGCACAGTACAGTTTTTAGTAGATATCAAGCGATATATAGTCTGGTCAATATATCAGGCCGATACTTGTGTTTTTTTTAAAGGTATCAGCATCTGCCAATACTTGGGAGCCTTCTGCCGATTTTTCTTTTTCCGGGGCCTGACGTACAGACAGGCATATCTGCAGGCAGCCCAGTGTTGCTGGAGAGCATGTGCAACACATGCTTTCCCCTCCCTCGCGCAGTGCCTAGGTTACCAGTCTACTGGCAGACTGCAGCCGGATAGTGATGGGAATTCTGGCTCTTTTTAGAGAGTTGGTTCTTTTGGCTCAACTCACAAAAAAGAGCCAGCTCTGTCACCTCCCACGTGGCTCCTCAGATTTTTTTGTTGCTTAAATTAACTTACTACCAACAATAATGTAAAATTATGTGTAAAAAGAATTACTAATGTAAAAAACATACATTATATCAAATGTTTATTATTTATATACAGAGTGCTACAAAAAATAAATTCTAAAGTATAAAAACAAACTTTTAACTATTTTAAACTTTTAGCTTCTTACTATTAAACATTCAGCTATTTTAAACTTGTAACTATTTACAATGAAACAGAGAGAAGCTTACAGATCACCTCCCAGTGAGGAGCCGGCTCCTGTCGTTCGCGTCCAACACATCACTACAGCTGAAGTATTGGACAGTGGCCAAATAATCAACACAGCTCCTGGGAGAGAACGGTAAGGCTTAAGTTTTGATCCTTCAGAGAACTGTATTTTCAATTGATTACTTAGCTGTACTGTTGTCTTGAACTTTGAGGGTCAAAAATGCGAATGCTAAATGAATGGTCTTTAAATATGCTTGCAACTGTATCACTATCAAGCGCACTAGATTCTACACAGACTAATTCTACAGTTAGGCTAGAGAGCTAGCCTCATTGAGGGGCAGTTACTTCAGACACCACTCAGGGGTTTAAATTGTAACCATATAACACCAACGTTATCAATTCAGTGGAGTTTTGAGAGTTTCAGTCTAGTCTAGTCGACCAAGCAGAGATATGCGCACGGTGGTCTGAGGAGCAGCCGTCACTGTGTGACAAAAATAGATGCAACAAGTCACTTGCTTTTTAGAGGAGAAACTCAAGCAAGTTGTCGAAATGCGTTGCTTAAAGTGTATTGACATTGACACAGTTATTTTCCTCATCCAAACTGCTGATATTTGGCACACATACGGGGTACATCTCACAGCTTCTTCGACAACATTTCCTTTGCTAATCTGTTGTCTTTGCATAGAAGGCTACATAATAGGCCTACAACAAGGTCATTTCATGTAAAAATCATTTTCTGATTTACAATAGCTTCATGAACATGAACATTAAAAGCATAAAAGATGAGTCGACAATGAACCTAATTAACCTATCAATCAATCAATCAATCAATCAATCAATCAATCAATTTTATTTATACAGCCCAATATCACAAATCACAATTTGCCTCACAGGGCTTTACAGCATACGACATCCCTCTGTCCTTATGACCCTCACAGCTGATCAGGAAAAACTCCCCAAAAAACCCTTTAACGGGAAAAAACGGTAGAAACCTCAGGAAGAGCAACTGAGGAGGGATCCCTCTTCCAGGACGGACAGACGTGCAATAGATGTCGTACAGAACAGATCAAAAAAGTCCAATATCACAAATCACAATTTGCCTCACAGGGCTTTACAGCATATGACATCCCTCTGTCCTTAGGACCCTCACAGCTGATCAGGAAAAACTCCCCAAAAAAAACAGCCTCACAGCCTATATTATTTTACATTTTGTTGTGATAACCAGATTATGTCTATTTGACTTATAACAGTATCTACCAGCAAACAATTTAACATTGGGGCTGTTTTGGAGCTGTTGATGAAAGCCTTTTGTGCCTTGTACACTACAGTCACCACGATGCACCCATATAATGTGCACAGAATATGGCGGTAAGAGAATGAGTTTAACACAAAGGCACTAGACCAAAATATACTGAATTTGTGTTTTTGTGTCTTCTTTTTTAAGCTATCCCCTGATGGCTGAGAAAGTATAGTACACTACATTTTTTGTACAGTACTGTGGTTGGCACAGTACAGTTTTAGTACAGTCAGTGGTTAGTACAGTACAGTACAGTGGGTAGTACGGTACAGTTTTTAGTACAGTCAGGGGTTAGTATGGTACAGTACATTGGTTAGCACAATCAGTGGTTAGTACAGTGCAGTTTTTAGTACAGTCAGGGGTTAGTATGGTACAGTACATTGGTTAGCACAATCAATGGTTAGTACAGTGCAGTTTTTAGTACAGTCAGGAGTTAGTATGGTACAGTACATTGGTTAGCACAATCAGTGGTTAGTACAGTGCAGTTTTTAGTACAGTCAGGAGTTAGTATGGTACAGTACATTGGTTAGCACAATCAGTGGTTAGTACAGTGCAGTTTTTAGTACAGTCAGGGGTTAGTATGGTACAGTACATTGGTTAGCACAATCAGTGGTTAGTACAGTGCAGTTTTTAGTACAGTCAGGGGTTAGTATGGTACAGTACATTGGTTAGCACAATCAGTGGTTAGTACAGTGCAGTTTTTAGTACAGTCAGGGGTTAGTACAGTACAGTACAGTGGTTAGTACAGTGCAGTTTTTAACACAGTACAGTGGTTAGTTCAGTACAGTTTGTAGTACAGTCCAGTGGTTAGTACAGTACGGTTTTTAGTATAATACAGTTTGTACTAGTACAGTCCAGTGGTTAGTACAGTCCCGTTTGTAGTACAATACAGTTTGTAGTACAGTACAGTGGTTAGAACAGTTCAGTGGTTAGTACAGTACAGTGGTTTGTACAGTACAGTTTGTAGTACAGTACAGTTTGTAGTACAGTCCAGTGGTTTGTACAGTACAGTTTGTAGCACAGTCCAGTGGTTTGTACAGTACAGTTTGTAGTACAGTACAGTTTGTAGTACAGTCCAGTGGTTAGTACAGTACAGATTGTAGTACAGTACAGTTTGTAGTACAGTCCAGTGGTTAGCACAGTACAGTTATTAGTACAGTACAGTTTGTAGTACAGTCCAGTGGGTAGTACAGTACAGTTTATAGTACAGTCCAGTGGTTAGTACAGTACAGTTTGTAGTACAGTACAGTCCAGTGGTTAGTACAGTACAGTTTGTAGTACAGTACAGTTTGTAGTACAGTCCAGTGGTTAGTACAGTACAGTTTTAGTACAATACAGTTTGTACTAGTACAGTCCAGTGGTTTGTACAATCCAGTTTTTAGTACAGTACAGTGGTTAGCACAGTGCAGTTTTTAGTACAGTACAGTTTGTAGTACAGTCCAGTGGTTAGTACAGTACAGATTTTAGTACAGTACAGTTTGTAGTACAGTACAGTCCAGTGGTTAGTACAATACAGTTTTAGTACAATACAGTTTGTACTAGTACAGTCCAGTGGTTTGTACAATCCAGTTTTTAGTACAGTACAGTGGTTATCACAGTGCAGTTTTTAGTACAGTACAGTTTGTAGTACAGTCCAGTGGGTAGTACAGTACAGTTTGTAGTACAGTACAGTTTGTAGTACAGTCCAGTGGGTAGTACAGTACAGTTTGTAGTACAGTCCAGTGGTTAGTACAGTACAGTTTTAGTACAATACAGTTTGTACTAGTACAGTCCAGTGGTTTGTACAATCCAGTTTTTAGTACAGTACAGTGGTTATCACAGTGCAGTTTTTAGTACAGTACAGTTTGTAGTACAGTCCAGTGGGTAGTACAGTACAGTTTGTAGTACAGTACAGTCCAGTGGTTAGTACAGTACAGTTTGTAGTACAGTCCAGTTTGTAGTACAGTCCAGTGGTTAGTACAGTACAGTTTTTAGTACAGTACAGTTTGTAGTACAGTCCAGTGGTTGGCACAGTACAGATTTTAGTACAGTACAGTTTGTAGTACAGTACAGTCCAGTGGTTAGTACAATACAGTTTTAGTACAATACAGTTTGTACTAGTACAGTCCAGTGGTTTGTACAATCCAGTTTTTAGTACAGTACAGTGGTTAGCACAGTGCAGTTTTTAGTACAGTACAGTTTGTAGTACAGTACAGTGGGTAGTACAGTACAGTTTGTAGTACAGTACAGTTCAGTGGTTAGTACAGTACAGTTTGTAGTACAGTCCAGTTTGTAGTACAGTCCAGTGGTTAGTACAATACAGTTTTAGTACAATACAGTTTGTACTAGTACAGTCCAGTGGTTTGTACAATCCAGTTTTTAGTACAGTACAGTGGTTAGCACAGTGCAGTTTTTAGTACAGTACAGTTTGTAGTACAGTACAGTGGGTAGTACAGTACAGTTTGTAGTACAGTACAGTTCAGTGGTTAGTACAGTACAGTTTGTAGTACAGTCCAGTTTGTAGTACAGTCCAGTGGTTAGTACAGTACAGTTTTAGTACAATACAGTTTGTACTAGTACAGTCCAGTGGTTTGTACAATCCAGTTTTTAGTACAGTACAGTGGTTAGCACAGTGCAGTTTTTAGTACAGTACAGTTTGTAGTACAGTCCAGTGGGTAGTACAGTACAGTTTGTAGTACAGTACAGTCCAGTGGTTAGTACAGTACAGTTTGTAGTACAGTACAGTTCAGTGGTTAGTACAGTCCAGTTTGTAGTACAGTCCAGTTTGTAGTACAGTCCAGTGGTTAGTACAGTACAGTTTTAGTACAATACAGTTTGTACTAGTACAGTCCAGTGGTTTGTACAATCCAGTTTTTAGTACAGTACAGTGGTTAGCACAGTGCAGTTTTTAGTACAGTACAGTTTGTAGTACAGTCCAGTGGTTAGTACAGTACAGATTTTAGTACAGTACAGTTTGTAGTACAGTACAGTCCAGTGGTTAGTACAGTCCAGTGGTTAGCACAGTACAGATTTTAGTACAGTACAGTTTGTAGTACAGTACAGTCCAGTGGTTAGTACAGTCCAGTGGTTAGCACAGTACAGTTTGTAGTACAGTACAGTCCAGTGGTTAGTACAGTCCAGTGGTTAGCACAGTACAGATTTTAGTACAGTACAGTCCAGTGGTTAGTACAGTACAGTTTAGCACAATACAGTTTTTAGTACAGTTAGTGATTAGTACAACACAGCTTTGAGTCCAATACAGTTTAGCACAGTATAGTTTTTCCCTTCACATTTTAGAATTTTTATCATGTATTTTAAACACAAACAAAATCAGTAAAACTGAAGACATAAATAAACAAACTACCGGTGTTTCCCAGATGATTATATTGGGGGGCCGCCCCACCCCCCAAACGGCACCCCCCCACCCCCCCTTGAAGGCCAAGTTAATTATATTTAATTTTATTTTCTCTATAGCCCCAGATCACAACAGAAGACATGTAAGGTTACCTTTCCTATAGAACAGGTATATACCTTTTCCTTTTATGAAACTAACTAAATAGCCGTATGTTATTTATCTTATTTACATGACGGCATGTCATTTCTGTTTCTACATTGTTGCACATTTACAATTCTCCTCTGCTCTCTGTATCGCACACACACACACACACACACACACACACACACACACACACACACTTGTGCACAAAGACACAGGTGAACACACTAGAGCGTGGCTCGGGCGCATTTTCCTGACCCAAGCCCGACACAGTTTGTTACCTGACACAGTTATTGTTATGGACAGTGTGTAAATGACCATCAAAAGACTGCTGTTATGCACAGTCAAACACGCCGCTACACACACTCAATTGGAGTGGAGCCTGTATGGCGTTCAGGTGTTGTCATGTAAATTCCAGCACTTGAATAGGCCATAGTACAACACAGCAGCATGTTAAGTGGGCCAAACCTGAGCAAAAAGTTTGATGTAAAGCTGTAAACCCAGGGGAAACACTGACAACTGTCCAAGACTCAAACATTCAGAGGGACTCTGGTACAACATCAGGAACTCATATACATGCACCACATTTCTCTTTGTTTCTGAACACTGCAAGACTTTTTTCTTAAGCTGTGTTTGTCTCAGGAGAACTTTATATTATATAAACTTAACTATACACACTCTAACAGACACAGTGTATTACATGCACTGTCAGAGGTCGTACAGTCAGAGGTCATACTGTCAGACACAGGGACAAGTTGAATCCTAAACACGATGGGTTTCTTCTGGGTTCCTCTCACACACAAAACACACCGTCACATGAACACTCACACAAACATGTAAATTACTGTTCAAGGACAACCAGAGTTTGAGAACATTGCTAACTCAGCACTGATAAAAAAAAGAACACATAGTGCAGCTAACTGTTTCGTCTTTGAGCAGCAGGAAGGACGGACAGGTTTCATGACCTTCTCCACCTGCGGTAAAAACTTCTGGACAATGACACCCTGAGCACCTGTCGCACCTGTGAGTAAGAGTGGAAACGCCTGGACACTAACAGGGACGAGGATGAATACCTGCACAAAAGGACATGTACGTCTTGGATGACACTGCAGTAACTGTCAGAAGTCTGACACGACTTTGTTTCGTGTTCTGAGATTATTGGACGATTGGACACTAAAACAAGTGTGAGGCTAACACCCCAATCCTGACCCCCGACCCTGACCCTAATCCCAACCCTGACCCCCGACCCTGATCCTGATCCCAACACTGACCCAGACACTGATGCATAAAATCCTGATACACACACATTTATCTGATGACATAGTTTCTCTAGATGGCATTGCTCTGGCCTCTAGCACTACCGTAAGAAACCTCGGAGTAATATTTGATCAAGATCTGTCTTTTAATTCTCATTTAAAACAAACCTCACGGACTGCATTTTTTCATCTGCGTAATATTGTGAAAATTAGGCCTATCCTGACCCGAAAAGATGCAGAAAAATTGGTCCACGCTTTTGTTACCTCTAGGCTGGATTACTGTAACTCTCTATTATCAGGTAGCTCTAGTAAGTCCTCAAAAACTCTCCAGCTAATTCAGAATGCAGCAGCACGTGTACTAACAGGAACTAAGAAACGCGATCATATTTCTCCTGTTTAACTTATAAAGCTCTAAATGGTCAAGCTCCGTCATATCTTAGAGAGCTCATAGTGCCTTATTATCCCACCAGAACACTGCGCTCTGAGAACGCAGGGTTACTCGTGGTCCCTAAAGTCTCCAAAAGTAGATCAGGAGCCAGAGCCTTCAGCTATCAGGCTCCTCTCCTGTGGAATCATCTTCCTGTTACGGTCCGGGAGGCAGACACCGTCTCCACATTTAAGACTAGACTTAAGACTTTCCTCTTTGATAAAGCTTATAGTTAGGGCTGGCTCATGCTTGCCCTGTACCAGCCCCTAGTTAGGCTGACTTAGGCCTAGTCTGCCGGAGGACCCCCCTATAATACACCGGGCACCTTCTCTCCTTCTCTCTCTCTCTCTCTCTCGTATCCTATTACTGCATCTTGCTAACTCGGCCATTCTGGATGTCACTAACTCGGCTTCTTCTCCGGAGCCTTTGTGCTCCACTGTCTCTCAGATTAACTCATATCACAGCGGTGCCTGGACAGCGTGATGTGTGTGGTTGTGCTGCTGCCGTGGTCCTGCCAGATGCCTCCTGCTGCTGCTGCCATCATTAGTCATTAGTCATACTTCTACTGTTATTATACACATATGACTATTGTCACACATGTATACTGCCAGATATTAATACATACTTTCAACATATTGTACCACAGTAGCCAGAACTATAACTATATTATTACTTACTTAGTTTTTTCCTGATCAGCTGTGAGGGTCATAAGGACAGAGGGATGTCGTATGCTGTAAAGCCCTGTGAGGGAAATTGTGATTTGTGATATTGGGCTGTATAAATAAAATTGATTGATTGATTGATCCACCACAAATCCTTGTTTAGTCTGTCTTTGTTCTGCAGAGAGAAAAACATTGGTAATAATTCACCTTCTACCTCCACAAGTTTTATCACCGCCTAGGAATTACTATTATTAGTAAGTAGTAGGCCTAGTAGTAGTTATAAATGGTACCAGTAGCAGTAGTAGTAGCAGTAGTAGTAGTAGCAGCAGT
Source organism: Epinephelus fuscoguttatus (assembly GCF_011397635.1). Classification (NCBI taxonomy): domain Eukaryota; kingdom Metazoa; phylum Chordata; class Actinopteri; order Perciformes; family Serranidae; genus Epinephelus; species Epinephelus fuscoguttatus. Next base: position 110,113 of record NC_064759.1, on the reverse strand, counting down.
AGTACCAGCAGTAGTAGTAGTAGTAGCAGTAGTAGTAGTAGCAGCAGTAGTAGTTGTAGCAGTAGTAGTAGTAGCAGCAGCAGTGTGGTGGTGGCAGCAGCAGCAGCAGGTAGCTGTGTTGCAGCTGGTGGTGCAGCGGTGCTGCAGCAGTGGTGCAGCAGCAGCAGCATGGTGCAGCAGCAGCAGCGGTGGTGCAGCAGCAGTGGGCAGCGGTGGCAGCAGTAGTAGCAGCAGCAGCAGCAGCAGTAGTAGCAGCAGCAGCAGTAGTAGCAGCAGCAGCAGTAGTAGCAGCAGCAGCAGTAGTAGCAGCAGTAGCAGTAGTAGCAGCAGCAGCAGTAGTAGCAGCAGCAGTAGTAGCAGCAGTAGTAGTAGCAGTAGTAGTAGCAGTAGTAGTAGCAGCAGTAGTAGTAGCAGTAGTAGTAGCAGCAGTAGTAGTAGCAGTAGTAGTAGCAGTAGTAGTATTACTCTTGGTCAGAACTTCAACAAACAAAAATCAAAATTCAACAAACATTTTGAGCCTTGATAAAATTCCAAGCGTGAACACGAGCGGCGGTGATTCGGACACACTGATCTACCAGCTGGTGCCACTGTGTGTGTGTGTGTGTGTGTGTGTGTGTGTGTGTGTGTGTGTGTGTGTGTGGTTGCCATGGTGACAGAGACGACAGGAGGACGGACTACAGAGCTGCTGCAGACGGAACAAATCACACTGCAATAAAAAAATGTCTGGATCAGGTTAGTGGAATCACGGAGGAGGAATCTGGCTCCAAGATTAACCCAGCAGAAATGTGTCAGCAGGACAGAGGAGGAGGAGGAGATGGAAGAGGAAGAGAAGGATCAGCCTGAGGTTACTTTCGGGTGTCTGTTTCAGATCTGACGTCCTGTTTGTTTAACGTCCACCTGAACCGAGTTCTGACAGTGACGTCTATGTCAGCTGGAGCTAAAAACATCACCCAGAAACATCATTGACATAAACGCCACCCATTATCCATCCATCATCCAACCATCCATCCATCATCTAGCATCCATTCATTCATCCACCCATCTATCAACCCATCCATCCATCCATCTTTTAGAGAGTGGTGTGGGGACAGAGACAGGAACAAAAACAGAACCTCCACTTGACCTGATGTGGACCCCACCTTGAGAAAACCTCCACAGGAACAGGAAATGTGTGTTTCTGAGCAGCGTCGGGAGGAATGACTTCCTATTTGCAAAGACTAGAACATGGCAACTCATTCATGGACTCGTCAGACGTCACATTTGCCACAGCAGCACGTTCAGTGTTTTTATTTCCTGGTTATGTTGTAACATCACCTGTGATGATGCGCGGCTCAGGTGAGCACCGAGTCACTGTCTGTTTAAGGATTGGCATTGACCTGCTACTGTGAAACTCTTAATGAAACCTGTCGGGATAAACGATCTGCGTCCCAACTGCAACCGACCAATATTGTTTCACCTGACTCTGACTGCTGTCGATGTAAAGGTCGAGGTCACAATAAAAATCCACCTGTTAAAACGTGTCTTATTGTTTTACGTGTCATGTCGGTGACATGTGACGACCATACGTCTCTGTGAGTGGTAATCCCTGAACTGAAGTAAGTACTTAAAGTAACTGATTACTTTAAAATGCAGTGATTAGTTTTGTGTATCTGAGTTGGGTGGAGGTGATGGGTGGAGGTGATTGACAGAGAGACAGCAAACAGCATGCTGCTGTTTGACTTCAGAACATTTCCAGACATATTTGTGGCGACATGACCAGATATTTAAACCTGAAACCTAACCACAGCCAACAACATGTCCACCACATATGAAACATTTATCTGGTGACGGATCGGTCTGAACGCCACACCACCAGTCGGCAGGTTTGAACCTAAATCTTTTGGCTGAGGTGACGAGGTGCAAACTGCTTCACCTGCCTGCCGCTCAAACTAACGACACAGTCATGTTGATTACTCCAATTAAAGGTGGTGGAGAGTGGATTTTCAGTGATGTCACTTTTCTTTCTGCCTTCAAATAATAATTAAAAAAAAACAAAACAGTAACAGCATCATTTTGTGTGTGTGTGATGTTGGACAATGAAGACGAGGACGAAGATGTCACCTTGAAACTATAGAATTAAATAAATTTGAATCTACACAGACAGAATGAGCCAGATTAAACTGGATTATAACGCCACACTGATTCCATCTCGTGCACGCTCCTGCATCATTAATGTGACAGTAACGTGGCGGTCGCGCGCCGTGAATCTCAGACAAAGAGCGAAGAAACCGCTGTGTTTTTTTATGTTTTTCTTCTGGGCTCAGTGTGTCAGAATGTGTCTGTCCACATCATGAATTATTCATGAAGCCTCTCGGCCTTCAATAATCCTGAAGCCTTTGTGTTGCCGTGGCGCCTCCAGGGATCCGTTTTACTGCATCACTGTCACGTCTCCAACACGGAGAACATTCGTGTTAATGATCTGATTCAGAGACTGTTCAATTATTTTATTATCTGTCTGCAGCACTGAGCTCATCACATCTCTGATACCTGTCAGTTTTATTTTGACCTCATCGTCGTCGTCGTCGTCGTCTCATCTCATCTTGTCTGTTGTCTCTGAAATATTCAGTTTATATTGTGTCTTCACTGTGACCTAATTTCAGCTCCTCACATCTGTCAAATTTTCATGCACACACTTGGTAACCACTCCATCATCAGATATGTTTTCTGCAGCACAGTGTCCATGTTTCTCTGGACCCCATTATAATGTGGATTATATTTTGGGTCCGGTTCAGTGAGTGTGAACAGGACCCGGGTTTAATCCCGTCACTGAGCAGCAGCAGCAGCAGCAGCAGCAGCTGAGTGTGCAGAGCTTCCTAACCTACAAAGGGAGGCTCACTGACCTCCTTTCTGTTGCCCTGTGGGACTGTGTTCAGCGGCTGCTGCTGCTGCTGCAGAGCCTCATCAACGGCTTCATGGTGAATGTACACGGTGCAGGACGCGGTCTTACCGTGGACACTGAGCGGGATCAGGTGCAGAACCAGGACGCACGACAGCAGCGTTCGTCTCAAGCATCCGGTGTAAAAGCTCGTCTCGTTCCGCCGCATCTTCACCACGCACAGACTCAGTCAGACGGTCAGAGAATAAAGATCCTTGGTGATCAGAGAGAACAGTTTATAAATGTGGGTCTGAGTCAGTCCCCGTCCTGATGTGGGTCTGAGTAAATCCTCGTCCTGATGTGGTTCAGTCTAGACTCCAGCCTCTCTGCGCTGCACCTCCATATCCGCTGCTGCTTCACGCGTTTGGCTCGGCTCGGCTCGGCTCACTTAGCACACTGAGGCTGGTTACGGCTCCATTGCCTCAGAGCGGCGGTGGGAGACGGAGAGACGAGGGTGGGGTGGTGGTGGAGGCGGTGGTGGAGGCGGGGATGCGCGCCGTGGCTCGGCTCGGCTCGGCACGGATCGGTGCTTTGAGACAGAAATAACCGCGCAGCGGAGTGAGGCGCGCTCTCATCGTGTGGGGAGGGGACAAGAGGGCTGCTGATGCCCCTCCACCTCCTCCTCTTCATCATCCCTCCTCCTCCCTTTCCACAAGTCCTCTCCTACCTCCATCCTCCTCCTCCCTCCATCCTCCCCTTCCTAAAACTTTTCCCTGTCCTTCAAAGAGTCCATGTTTCCTCTTCCTCGGACTTTTTGTCCTTTTCTTTAGGACACTCCTCCTCCTCCTCCCCCTCCTCACTCTCCTCCTCTCTTCCTTCATCCTTCATAACTTTTGGGAACTTCCTTTTCCTCTTTCCAAACATGTTTGTTAAGTCCCCACATTCACCTCCTCAGACTATTTCTCTTCTTCTTTCTCTTACTGCTCCTCCTTCTCCTCCTCTAAGCTGTTTCCATTTCCATTGAATCTCCATGTTGGTCTCACCCGTCCATCCATACTGTCCCTAAAATTGTTCCTTTTCTGTTCCTAGGACACTTCCTTTGTCGTCCTCCTCCTCTTCTCTCCTTCTTTCCTTCACCTAAAATGATTTTCTTCTTCATCCTCCTTTGACCTCCTCCCTCTTTACCAGGAATCATCTCTTCATCTTCAGACACCTCCCTTTCTTCCAGAAACTTTTTATCCTCTGAGATGTTTCCGTCCTCCCTCTGCCTTAGTTTCACCCCCCCCCCTCCTCCTTCGTCCTTTCACACTTTCACAGACATTTCTCCTCCTCTTCATTTATTCCTCCATCTTCCAAGACTTTTCAACCCTTCTTTTCCTCCTCCTTCTCTCCCCCATCCTTCACCTCCTTCAGCTTTTCCTTTTCCTCAACCAGTTCCTCCTCCTCCTCCTCCTCCTCCTCCTCTCTCAGACCTTTCAGTGTTTTGTTTTTCACAATCAAAACACTTTTTCTCGCCTAGGGAAAAAAAATCAGCTGAACTTTCCTCTGTCGCTGTGTGTGTGTGTGTGTGTGTGTGTGTGTGTGTGTGATTATGTAAAAAAAGAAAAGAGTGTTTGATGCCGTCAAAACAACCGGCTTTGTTTAATAATGTGACAGAGAAGCAACAAAAGGGAGGAGGGGGAGGGGACCGGTGGCGGTGGGGGTGGGCGTGGGGGGGCACATGGTGATGAATGTCTAAAGGCCCCGGGGAGGAGGAGGAGGAGGAGGGGGGGGGGGGGGGGGGCGGGGTGTGTGTGTGTGTGTGTGTGTCTGAAATGAAATGTTTAGTGAAACAGAAAATGTGTGTGTTGAGTTGTAAAAACTGGGTCAACGGGATGATTCGGTTAAATCACAGAATCATGATGGTGATGATGATGGTGGTGATGGTGATGATGATGGTGAAGATGATGATGATGATGGTGATGATGATGTTAAATGCTAGGCATAAATTTAGCAATAGGATACTAGGCATAAATGTAGCAATAGGACACTAGGCATAAACATAGTGTGGTGTCGAAAACACCCAGAATGAGGCCCAGAAATAATTCACTCTTAAGGTCAAGTACGAGGCAAACCACATACATAGCAATAGAATGCTAAGCGTATATGTAGCAATAGGACACTAGGCATGAACATAGCAACAGAATGCTAGGTGTAAACATAGCGATAGGACACTAGGAATTAATGTAGCAATAGAACGCTAGACTAGATTGTAGCAATAGAACGTTAGATGTAAATGTAGCAATAGGACGGTGTAAATGAAGCATAGGGTGCTAGGTGTAAACATAGTGATTAGATGCTTAGCATAAACATAGCAACATTATGACAGGCCTAAACATAGCAGTAGGACACTAGGCATACACATAGCAATAAAACGCTAGGTGAAAATGTAGCAGTAGGACGGTTGGCATATATCTAGCAATAGGATGCCAGGCGTAAACCTAGGTATAGGACACTAGGTGTAAATCTAGGTATAGGACACTAGGTATAAACATTGAAATAGGATGCATGGCGTAAACGTAGCAAAAAGACGCTAGGTGTAAACACAGTGACAGGACACTAGGAGTAAACATAGTAATAGGACGCTAGGCATAAATGGAGCAATAGGATGCTAGGTGTAAATGGAGCAATAGGAAGCTAGGCGTAAATGTAGCTATAGGAAGCGATGCGTAAATGAAGCAATAGGGCGCTAGGCATAAACATAGTGATTGGATGCTTAGCATAAACATAGCAACATTTTGACGAGCGTAAACATAGCAATAGGACACTGGGCATAAACATATCAATAGGACCCAAGGAGTAAATGTAGCAATAAGACACTAGGCGTAAATCTACCAATAGGACGCTAGGCATAAATCGAGCAATAGGACGCTAGGCGTAAACATAGCAATAGGACGCTAGGCATAAACATAGCAACTTTATGACAGGCGTAAACATAGCAATAGGACACTGGGCATAAACATAACAATAGGACACTAGGTGTAAATGAAGCAATAGGACGCAAGGTGTAAACATAACAATAGGATGATAGGTGAAAGCGTAGCAACAGGACATTAGGTGTAAACATTGAAATAGTATGCTAGGCCTAAACATTGAAATAGGATTCTAGGAGTAACCATAGCAATAAGACGCTAGGCATAAATGTAACAATAGGACGCTAGACATAAATGTGCCAGCAGTAAGCTAGGCGTAAACATTGAAATAGGATGCTAGGCGTAAACATAGCAATAGGACACTAGGCATAAACATTGAAGTAGGATGCTTGGCGTAAATATAGCAACAGGATGCTACAAATAAACGTAGCAGTATGACACTAGCCGTAAACTTTGAAATAGGATGCTAGGCGTAAACATAGAAATACGATTCTTGACAAAATGTAGCAAGAGGACGCTAGGCATAAACATAGCAACAGGACACTAGGTGTAAACATTGAAATAGTACCCTAAGCCTAAACATTGAAATAGGATGCTAGGAGTAAACATTGAAATAGGATGCTAGGTGTAAACATAGCAATAGGACACTAGGCATAAACACTGAAGAAGGATACTTGTTGTGGAGGATGGGAGGTGTAAATGTAGCAATAGGATGCTCGGCATAAACATAGAAATAGGACAGTATGCGTAAATGTAGCAATAGGAGGCAATGTGTAAACATTGAAGTATGACGTGTAAATGTTGAAATAAATGCTAGGTGTAAATGTAGCAATAGGATGCTAGGTGTAAACGTAGCTAAAGGTTGCAAGGCGTAAATGTAGCAATTGGATGCTTAGCCTAAACATAGCAACAGGACGCTTTCCGTAAACATAGCAATTGGACACAAAAGTTGAAATAGGAAGCTCTGCGTTTTTAGCTACATTTTAGCCATGCTAGCTTACTTACATACTTAGACACAGAGGTGCTTTGAACACTAACATCAACATACTACCATATATATGTTTACCATGTTCACCATCTTAGTTAGCATGATAGCATTCTAACATTTGCTAATTAGCACTAAACAGGTAGAGCAGCTGAGAATAATGAATGCCGTTAGTTAAGCAGGTCAAAAACAAAAGACTGAGACAAAGTGAAAACTTGACCTCATGGTGGTGCCACAGGAACAGTTCACCCTGAGGGTAACATGGGTATCTGTTCTAAATTTAAAGGCAAGATATTACACTTCAAATCACTTTATTTCAACCTCATGGTGGTGCTAATGGAAAAGTCAGAGGGTCTCTGAAGTGAGTCGGATTCATCTTCTGTAGAATGTGCACATACTGTATTCACCAAATTTAAAAGTAATCCATCTGACAGTTGTTAAAATACTTTGTGCCAAAGACAAATTATACAGTTAATAAAGTGTCATATAAAAAAGTGGAATGTGAGGTTTTAAATATCCAAAAGATCCTGAATAACAGAAATAAGCCACGTCACATATTTTTTTGATAATATGAGTGAAGGTGGTGCAAATATATGAAATGTACCTTGCCAGCGTCAGTTAACAGTGACGACAGGAAACAGGAAGTGGACTGGTCCTCTGTCACAGAAGGACACACAGTATTTCAGGGTTAATTCCTCGTATGGGGATCATGTTGTTGTGACAGTTCAGGTCGTTCCCATTAGTGATACCCCCCCCCCCCAAATAATAAACGTCAAGTCTCCCATCATCACGTATCAGGCAACACAATAAAATATCCAATAAAGTTATACAAACAGAACAGCTCTGAACAGACCGTCAGAGTTTCTCTACAAACCTAATTTCACTTTTTTTTACAGGAAGTGCCAAACAAATAAAACTAAACAAAAAAACGTTTGTTTTGTAAGAAGACGAGAGCAGCAGAAACATACTATATATTAATAAACCTTTTATATCATCTCTGCAGAAATTAAACCGCCCACTGGTGTAAATTCTATTGTTTCATCATCTAGCTGAAACAAAGACAAACAGGCAGCATGCAGGAGTGTAACAGCAGACCTGGGGTCAGTTCATGACCTACATCAGCTCTAATTAGTGGTTTCATAAAGAGCTGCGCAGATGGAAAAGAGATGTTGTTTTTACACTCACACGGCTGAATGTTCATCTGGAGTCACCCCGCTCCACTCTGACCGCCAAACACTCAACTTCAGTTCAGGAGGAACGAAAATCCACAAATTCAGCTAAAACTGAAACGAGTCCTCAACAGCATCAGCTGACCAAAGCAGGTCTTCTTCATCACAGCAGAGATGTGTACCTTTCACACAGGTGTCAGTAATCATCTTAACGATGCACCAGGACTCCCAGTGAACTCAGCCATCAGTCACAGCTGTACGTTACCACGACAAAGGCCTTCCTCAATCACTGCACTGATCGTGTGACTTTTCATGTCTACAATTCTGAATTACACGTGTCACATGTTCAATTTACACCACTAGACAGCTTCCAGTCTTCCAACTTTCCACATCAACATTCAAGACATGACGACAACTGGAAAATCAGATTTCTCTGAAGACTCCCAGAAATCCAACGTGATGCTCCAAAAAGATTTATAACCCTTTTGAATACTTCTTAATATGCTTCATAAATATTCATAACCCAGAGGTGACACTGGTTTCATGGTGATTAAATTTAAAGTTCATGTATGTAGCGCTGCTTCATTTTTAACCCATTCATGATGAGAACACTTGTCATGAATGTAAGAATGTTTCATTTCTACAATCAACCCAAAAAGATGTAAAAGATGCATTAGCACATTAGCATGCTAACATACATGTTAACTAGGTGTGTTGGCATAACTTAGGCTGTCAAAAGGACACTGACCCTGATGAAAGCTGAGCCATGCTAACATGGCTAAAATGCTAAATTTGTGAGGTTCCATGGAAACTTGAGAACTCTGAACTGTTCTCTTTGTAAAAGTGGTGAATACCTAAATTCTTTGACAACTTCAGTTTTATTTATAAAGCCCAAAATCACATATCACAGTTTGTCTCAGAGGTTTTACAGCAGACAACATCCCTTTGTCCTCTGTCCTTTGGACCCTCTGTCCCTCTGTCCTCTGTGCCTCTGTCCTTAGGACCCTCACAGCGGATCAGGAAAAACTCCCCAAAAAATGCTTAACAGGGGGTGGGTGTGGTAAAAACCTCAGGAAGAGACACTGAGGACAGATCTGTCTCCAGGATGGACAGACAGACAGTAGATGTGGTACAGAACAAATGAACATAATAAATGTACAGTGATCCATATGACACAATGAGACATAAACAGAGACAGATGTTAACAGTAACAATTAAAAATGTTGAAAACATTTGAGTCATACTTTAAATTCATTTTAAAACATGTTGGTGTAAAAACTTTAAATTCTCAAAGTTCACTTTAGCAGTTGAATTAACATTTAACATGACACAACCATTTGTGTTCCCTGACTGTGAGCACTTCCTGCTAACATTAGCATACCAACATGCTAACAAAACAACGTGCTCTCATCCCAAGTCATTACATATTGCTGCTTTGTCAGTGAACCATCATGTCTACATATTACATGCTGGGTAACAGAGGGTGACCATATTTTGATTTCCAAAAAAGAGGACACTCAACCTGGCCACGACATAGCCTGCTTAAATGATACTCGCAGTTTACCCCAAGATGCCTTATAATTTCAATAGGCCTATAGCCTATTTAAAGTTTATACGTATCTATGGATAGAAAATTCAGTTATTCATTCATTCATTCATTCATTCATCTTCTAACCGCTTCATCCTCTTGAGGGTCGTGGGGGGGCTGGAGCCTATCCCAGCTGACACTGGGTGAGAGGCAGGGTTCACCCTGGACAGGTCACCAGACTATCACAGGGCTGACACATAGAGACAGACAACCATTCACGCTCACATTCACACCTATGGACAATTTAGAGTCACCAATTAACCTAGTCCCCAATCTGCATGTCTTTGGACTGTGGGAGGAAGCCGGAGTGCCCGGAGAGAACCCACGCTGACACGGGGAGAACATGCAAACTCCGCACAGAAGGGCTCCCACGCCCGGGATAAAATTCAGTTATATTACAAAATAATATCTCTCAAAGACAGAAATTCAGATAGGTCCCAATAGGGGACACATACACACACTAGAGTGTAGCAATCCGAGCCCGACGGTACCCGACAGGTCGGGCCGGGTTTGGTCAAAAATGTATAAATTGTATTCGGGCTCGAGTCGGACTCGGTCAGCTTTCAATGAAAATGTAGTGTAAAAATAAATAAAATCCTATTGTCTGTCCTGTTTATTGCTTGGGCACTGTTATTTACGTGACAACACCTGAACATAACACACGCAGACACACACTGGCTGTTTGTTTCTTCCGCTCCCCTCGCTGGAAGTCTCGGACCTCCCGCCTCCCGCCTCCGCCTTGATTAAACGCTGAAAATAAAAGAGGGAGACAGGTGTCTCCTATTTTATCTTATTTTGTTTAATTTCTCCCTCTCCCCTCGCTGGAATCGTCGGACCTCTCGCCTCCAGCTAGCATTGTGATCATTAATGAACTTTATCTCGCACCTTTCATGCACACAGTGCAGCACAAAATGCTTTACAATTCAGATGGCAGAGACAAACTGCAAAGAAATAAAACCATGCAATTATACGACACTTATTCAATGAGAAAAGAGAATAAATAAATAAATCTACCAATCAATAATTAATCAAGTAATTAAACAATAAAAACAATAAAAAACATTAACGCACAGCTCTATTCTTTTTCCCATGAACATCCCATAATTATCCTCTGGGTCTTTTCTCCGAGGCTGCCGCCTGCTGTGTTTGCTAACCAGAGCAGAAATAAACTGTTTGTCCCCAACTTCATAACCACCCCCCCATTTCTGTCCCCCCAAAATATGAACCCCCACCGCCTCCCAAAACAAAATGCTGACAGCATATAATCCGACACAAAACACACACTGCTCGTTTGTTCCTTATTTTTCTAATGCAGTAAAAGTGTCTCTAAGACGAACACACACACGTCCATCTGTCAGTCATCTGTCATGAAATATTCTTCATGTCTTCAGCTCAAAATAAAACATGTTAATATTTGTAGCATCAGTCAGACACAGACTCTGTGATGACTCCTGGAGAGCAATTTTTCAGGTCTGGTATTATTTTACCACCGCTGCTCCAAAGACGCCAAAACAGGTTTAAATATTTGTCCCCAAACTCCAGACTTGAACCCTCCAGTGTCTGTTTCTGAAAATCAGGCTGAGATATGACTCCTCTGAGTTTTTAAACACTGTGTCTGTCATTCATCAGCTGCTTTAAATCTGCATTAACCCTTTATTTATGATGTTTAACTCAATACTGTCAAAGAGTCACTGATCAGTCAGATAAAAACACTGCAGCCAAAAGTCTGTCATGTCCTGTTACTGCATGTCACTAACTGGGCTCTACTGCATGTCGTTAACTCTGCTGTACTGCATGTCACTAACTCGGCCATACTGTCACTAACTCTGCAGTACTGCATGTCACTAACTCGGCTTCTTCTCCGGAGCCTTTGTGCTCCACTGTCTCTCAGATTAACTCATATCACAGCGGTGCCTGGACAGCGTGACGTGTGTGGTTGTGCTGCTGCCGTGGTCCTGCCAGATGCCTCCTGCTGCTGCTGCTGCCATCATTAGTCATTAGTCATACTTCTACTGTTATTATACACATGTGACTATTGTCACATGTGTATAGGCTACTATCAGACTTTAAACAGGCAACAGATAGGATTCAGGTTTTTTTTTAGCATGGTGCCACCTAGTGTCAGCGGTGTTGCTCGCACTAAATTGAGCATGGGGATCAGAGATAATCAATAAAATGTAGGCTGTAAAGCCACCAGTATACCTCTATGTATATGTAGAATGAGAAGGTGTGTGGACACTCTACTAAATAAATGAGTAAAGAGACCGAGCAACAATTATCAGATTTATCTGAAGAAAAAACAAATAGTAATGCAAATAATTATAGCAGAATGCACAGTACCAGTACAAACAGCTCACAGTAAATGATAACAATATGCACAGTACCAGTACAAACAACTCACAGTAAATGATAACAATATGCACAGTATCAGTACAAACAACACTAGACACGTAAGGGATAATGTATAGTGAGCCGGTGACTGTTGAAAAATAACTCCTGACAGGGGAATGGAACCCTGACGCACAGCGGAGTTATTTTTCAACAGTCACCGGCTCACTATACATTATCCCGCTTAGAACATGGCTTGCTACTAAAACATTCAAATGTTACAACTGGCATCAATATTATTAAACTGCTGGCAGAGTATGTTGACAGAGGAGAGGCGTTCACCAGACAAACGGCAGAGGAGGAGAGGATTTTACTCCATTTCTCCCAGCCGGAGATGCTGGGTGCCCAGTAGCTGCGAAGGCTGCCCTTATATTTATGGCCAGTGACCGACATGATCCCCCTGCTCTCCAGGCCAGCTTCGGAGGGCTGTGTGGACTAACGTTAACTGATTTTGATGCTCCTCAGTCTAAGGTCGTTGCAGTGGAAAGTCTAGTGTTCACTTAGCTGGGCGTAACTTAGCTGGGCGATGTCCGTGGATAGCTGCCTCCGTGAGAAGAGAACAGAAGGAAGGGAGGGGGGTATCACTGTCCGAGGGCTGCCGTAGAATGGCAACCAGGATGTCAGCCGACCAACACTCGCTACCAGCTCCCTGGTTGCGGCGATTTGCGATGCTGGCCAGCTAGGAATGAACTAGCAGCCAGTACAGTCCAGTCCTCTCTGGTCTAGCTAACATTTAGCCGTGTTACTTACTGATCCATTAGAAAGAAAGCTAGCTGGACATGGGTTTTGAAGCCTCTTTGGTCACGGAGCTCCCTCCATCTCTTGAACGCCTGACTGAGGTTTACTCTTGTTTTTCCTCTTCTTTTATCACTCTCCTTTTTGCTCTTCTTTGCCTCCTCACACAGAGGAGTTCCTTTTATTTTGCTAGGCCGTTTTTCAGTTGTTTCCAAACTTTGTCCGTCTGCCATTGTGCTCGTGACTCAACTATCTCATGCCCAACTCCTCATAAGGACCACCTCCAGTCCCTGATTGTCTGACCGACCAGTTTTGCAATACATGATGCCTTTCCTGTCGTAAAGCAGATTTTTTCCGCAAAATTTTAGCACCGGTGGCAGAAGCTTATTGCAAAGATTGCAAAGCCAGTAAGTAACCTATGTAAACGCTGTTAGTCTGATTTTACTGTGGCCACTACCCTGTGCAACCCACATTATTTTCATCATGATATATTTAGGAAAAGATGCTGTCTGTTGCCTCTTTAATATACACTTTCAACATATTGTACCACAATAGCCAGAATTATAATTATAATATTATTACTTTCATTAATGTTGTTGTAAGCTACTGTCAATACCGTCTGTCCTGCATCTCTGTCTGTCTCTGTCTTTGTCTCTCTCTCTCTTTCTGTCTCATTGTGTCATACGGATTACTGTTAATTTATTATGTTGATCTGTTCTGTACGACATCTATTGCACGTCTGTCCGTCCTGGAAGAGGGCTCCCTCCTCAGTTGCTCTTCCTGAGGTTTCTACCGTTTTTCCCCGTTAAAGGGTTTTTTGGGGAGTTTTTCCTGATCAGCTGTGAGGGTCATAAGGACAGAGGGATGTCGTATGCTGTAAAGCCCTGTGAGGCAAATTGTGATTTGTGATATTGGGCTTTATAAATAAAATTGATTGATTGACTGATTGATTGATCATGATTATAGTCTCTGATTTTAACCTTAGAGATGCCCTGGAATTTTCAATGTTTCCTCTCTCACAGATGAGACCTCAAGCTGCTGAAGAAACATATGACCAGCTGCTGGAAGAAGGTTCCTCTGAGAGAGTCACCAGCTCCACGTTACTCTGAGGAGAGTTGTCAGTCTTGGGTTCCTCTGGGTAGAGTCATCAGCCTCAGGTTCCTCTGAGGAGAGTCATCAGCTTCAGATTCCTCAGAGGAGAGTCATCAGCCTCATGTTTTTCTGAAAGTCATCATCTAAAGATGTGATGTATGTGACGTATGTGATGTAGGTGTTCAACAGATGTGATGTAGGTGTTCCACAGATGTGATGTAGGTGTTATACAGATGTGATGTTGGTGTTCCACAGATGTGATGTTGGTGTTATACAGATGTGATGTTGGTGTTCCACAGATGTGATGTTGGTGTTATACAGATGTGATGTAGGTGTTATACAGATGTGATGTTGGTGTTCCACAGATGTGATGTTGGTGTTATACAGATGTGATGTTGGTGTTCCACAGATGTGATGTTGGTGTTATACAGATGTGATGTAGGTGTTATACAGATGTGATGTTGGTGTTCCACAGATGTGATGTTGGTGTTATACAGATGTGATGTTGGTGTTCCACAGATGTGATGTAGGTGTTCCACAGATGTGATGCATGTGTTATACAGATGTGATGTTGGTGTTCCACAGATGTGATGTAGGTGTTCAACAGATGTGATGTTGGTGTTCCACAGATGTGATGCAGGTGTTAAACAGATGTGATGTAGGTTTTCCACAGATGTGATGTTGTTGTTCCACAGAAGTGATGTAGGTGTTATACAGATGTGATGTTGGTGTTCCACAGATGTGATGCAGGTGTTAAACAGATGTGATGTAGGTGTTCCACAGATGTGATGTTGGTGTTATACAGATGTGATGTAGGTGTTCAACAGAAGTAATGTAGGTGTTCAACAGAAGTGATGCAGGTGTTCCACAGATGTGATGCAGGTGTTCCACAGATGTGATGTAGGTGTTATACAGATGTGATGCAGGTGTTCCACAGATGTGATGTAGGTGTTATACAGATGTGATGCAGGTGTTCCACAGATGTGATGTAGGTGTTATACAGATATGATGCAGGTGTTCAACAGATGTGATGCAGGTGTTATACAGATGTGATGTAGGTGTTCAACAGAAGTAATGTAGGTGTTCAACAGATGTGATGCAGGTGTTCCACAGATGTGATGCAGGTGTTATACAGATGTGATGTAGGTGTTCCACAGATTTGATGTAGGTGAGACTGAGTAAATCAATATGATTATCGGATATTAATTCGTTTACTAACACTGCTTTAGACGAGAGAGACCTGATATTTAAAAGTCCACATTTAATTCTCCTGTTTTGTCTGTCTGTGACAGAAGAGGTTTTAATTTTCATGAGGTTGTTATGTACAACTCCTCTCTTGTTTAATTTTAGATTTAGATAATTTCGGTGGTCAGGGGACAGACACCATTTGCAGTGGCGGCTATTGAAAAATATTTTAGGTGGGGCTGTGCCATATTAAGCCAGTTTCAGTAACTATCCCAATACAATTTAACACAAATGACAGGATACCAGTGCTCTGTGAAATAGTAGTTATTTAATGCCAGTATTAAAAAGTTGAGGCATTCTTGCACAAAAACGTAAACAGCATATTGCACAAACACAAGTTTTGCATTTGAAACTGAACATGTAAACAAATGACTTAATTATATTGACACATTTTTACATACAAGGCTGTTGACTGTTACGCCAGCGCCCCCTTGTGGCAGAGGTGCACAGCTGAGCACATGAAACAGTACGTATCGGCAATGCAAGAGACACGCCACCAAAACAGAGTGCAAAGTGGACTATATTCAGTAACATACAATTATATAGATTGTTGTAATGTATCTATGAAATTTACACTGTATAAAGAAATGAATATAGAGTGGCTGAACTCAAACCTTTGGCTGGAAGAATGCTGTACAGTACTTTATAATCGAGCCAAATGTTACTAATATGATCAGAACTGCAACAATTAACTGATTTTTCAATTACTCGATCAAGAAAAATATTATCTGCAACAATTTTGATAATAATGTCAGCACTGGAGTGATTTTCCAAGGTAAGATTCCAAACATTTTTTTGTTTTTGATTATCAAATGTTAAGTTTTGCTTTTTTCATATGTCTAATATGAGTCAATGAAAAAACATTTTATAGACTAAACAATCAAGAAAATGATGAACAGATTACATATACAATAATATTAGTAAAAACACACTACTAAGACAAAGTATTAGAAATTTCTAAAGTGCAATATAACAATATCTTGCTGGATGATGTCTTGTGCAAAGGTCAACTATATACAAAGAAAGATTTGGTCTAGGGAATGTGTGTGTGTGTGTGTGTGTGTGTGTGTATGTCTGATATCTATTTGTACAGGAATTTTGCCCTTCTGTCCTTCTGAGTGGCAAAGCTCTCAATGACCCTATTATTGAAGTCAGGGATGTTTCTGACAAGGTTTTTCTCCATGGAGAACATGACCAGAGCATTCAGGTGATCCTGCGTCATGGTGTTCCTCAGGAAGGTCTTGATCCTCTTTAAAGTAGAGAAGCACCTCTCTGATTCTGCTGTTGTCATGGGTGAGGTGATGAGAATCTTGAGAAGACTGACAGTCTCAATGAATGTGGCCTGAAGGTTGTTCTCCATGAAAAACTGGAACAGAGTCAGTGCGCCACTGCTGATGAGGTGCTTGGTCAAAGAGAACTGCTCTCTGGTGTGACTCAGAATGGTACCACATACCTATGACATGATACATAAATAAGAAATAGCAGGCAAGTACACATAGTAAATATCAGAATTTAATTTTCACATCTGTTAGTCTAAATAATTTCATCAGTATCCTCTTACGAGATGAGCATGTTATTTTGTGAGAAGATGGGATAGCTTACTGCTTAACATCAGGAATGTGAAATAACCACATCTAAACACTTCAGTGTCTGCCTTCCTCAGTAGTTGTGTGGTGAATTGAACATGGCGTAATAAAAACAAATATATAACTCTTAATATTACTCAGGAATTGAGGAAGGTAGACAGAGAAACATAGCAGAGGGTCATTTTGCACATTAATAAATTAGAAAGTAAAAACACCTAATTGAGTGTAAACAGAACTGTAATGTTACAGCTTACCTCTGTAGCCAACTGCTGCTGTTCTCCTTGTCCAAGTGTTGTCCATTTCTTTGTGGGCTGCTGCTGCACAGATCCACTGTATTCCTCACCTAGAGAAGGAATGGAATTCCCTAGTCAAAAACACACAATTACTGTTTCAGAAACTAACATACTGGAGGCATAAAATAAAATAGTCTTGTCATTGTGTACTGTGTTTAATAGACTGTATATATTATCATCCTAAATGAATTTCCTGTTTACTGTGTTTAAAATGATGAAACAAGTATTTATGAGTTGCTGTAGTGTCATTTATGTTTTTTACATGGTTTAAGATTGCAAAAAATTATCATAATAAGCATTTTTCTCAGCTAATGATAAATAATTATTTACCTGATGTTTTGCATGCAGTCGGTGAACCTCTGGATGACTCCTGTGATGTAGACGGGGTCGATGTTCCTCTTCTGCAGCTGGTTAAACAGCATGTCCACGTGTGGCATGATCTTGTGAAACAATGCCAGGAAAAAGCAGAAATCCTTATCTTCCAGCATTCTCACAAAGCCCCCAGCCTCTCTGACAATTAGAGCATCAGAGTCACCAGAGTCTCTGATGGTTTGGAAACACTGAAGGAGGTCATCCCTGTGCTCATACACAGTGTTAACAGCACAACTGTGGAAGTTCCACTTGGTTGTCGAAGTTCCAGGAAGTCTGTGTGCCACTCCTTGATCAAGCACACTGGTTCGCTTGAATGACCGGGAAAAGAACGCAGCAAATCCACCAAGGTCTGAAAAGAAAGTACTGATCCTGGGGATCAATCAATCAATCAGACTTTATTTGTATAGCACTTTTCATACATTAAAAATGCAGCACAAAGTGCTTCACAGAATAACAACAAACAAAAATACTACATGCATATTGAAAAGCTGCCCCCCACATATAAACACACACACACACACGCACACACACACGCACACACACAGAGTCAATATAGTCAATAACATGGCTGGGCACTGAGGAACCAGTTGAGGAAAGAACCACCTATGGGCAGTGCTGGACTGGCCATCGGGCATACCGGGCATTTGCCCAGTGGGCCGATGGTAATTTTGGGCCGGGCCGTTTTTTTTTTTAGTCATGTCATGATACCTATTGGTACACAAAACTGGTAGATCAGCCCATTAGTCATGATTGATTCTGGGCTGGACCAATTACAGCCGAGGGCCGATGCCCCCTCCCACTTGGGCCTCGGCTGCCAGTCAATCAATCATACAGAGAGAGGGGAGATTGACAAAATTGAGAAGAAACTCAAAGGAGGTGCAGAAAAAATAAGAAAAAGAGACAAGCCCTTTAGGAAGATGCTGCCAAATGCGTTAAAATAACACAGATGTTTGCTGGCTATGGCGGAGCTTCTTCAGCGACAGCATCAGTGACCGCACCCGCACTGGCATCCAAAGCAGCCACAGCAGGTAATGATGGCGGAGGTGGCCGTCAGTAGGTGGATGAAGCGAAGGGGAGGCAGGAGGAGGAGACCCGCAGCCACTGCATTATATGACGACGGCACAGTCGGTGTGACTGGAGGGGAATTTGAACTTCAGGTAAGAAGTGATGAACTGCAGTCTACCTGGGTCAGATATGAATCAAGTTTGGTTGATAGTTTATTTTCGTTGTGCTTGCTAACTCTTAACACAGCATAGTTATGAGTAGGCCATTTAACAATTTATCTGGCTATTGAGCAGCATGACGGGGTTTCTCTCCTGCTGGGCTGTTTCTATGATGTTATACTAGTGATGGTGATCTTAGTGCTTCAGTAACTTTTTATTTTATTCATTTAGTTAAGTATAGTCTTTATTAGTTAGGTAGTAAAATATTTCAATGTCTATTAATTGTTATAAGTGCACTATGCAGTAATTCTTTACTCTGAAACAGCTAAAGCTCAACAGAGCAAAAATGTTCATGTAAAACCAAATGATTAGGCTAGTATTCATCATAAGCCCACTTGTAAATATAATTTAGATTGAATCAAATTAGGATTTGCCAGGAGATGTGATGCTGCTCATTACCATAAAAGTGGCTTGGAGTTAAAAGTAACTACTTAAATGTATTTGTCTTTCATACATAAATATCCTCTTTATTCTAGATATGTTGTGTTTTTATCTTATTGTTTTTTTTTTTACTGACATGTAACAGCAAACTCTTGTGGACAATAATTACCTGTATTTTGTTTTTACTGTGGGCATGTTTCCATTCAATTTAAAATATCCCTTCACTTTTTAAAGGTTGCCATGTTTGAGGAAGTATTATGTGTTGCTGTGCTGTTTATTGATGTGGTGAGTACATAGTCTATGAAAATATTACTAAATCTGTCATTTATTCATTTTAATATTCATCAATGATCATGTCTCACCTCTGTTCCTCACTGTCCAATTTTCAGGATCCCATCATACGTTCATTGTTCAGGAGGTTCACTAGACCAAGCAGCCTTTTGGGTTCCTCTAAGTAAGTACTGTATAGAATAATGGGACTGGGAGGATGGTGTAGGTTTAAATTTATTAGACAAGTACATATACACCAACAAGACAGTGTACAAGTGGTGTCACAAGAAAGTTTTGTGTGTTTTCATTCATAGGCTTCATTGTCTTTCCATCAATACCTGGTGGGCCGGACTAGGCTCAAAATGCCCGGGCCGATTTTTTGTCCCAGTCCAGCCCTGCCTATGGGGAGCTCATCCACACCGAGAGGCGTCACAGCCTACCCTAACCCACAGACAGACCGGGGAGGACTCCACACATGGTGCAGAGCCTCCCAGTCCTCTGGGCCTGCGGGATCTCCAGGACGATGTACCCGCGGGCAGACCGGACACACCTCCCAGTGTGGAGGCCCCCATAAGGAAACACTGGAGACTAAAAGGCAATATGATAAGATAAAACAAGTATGAGATAACATAGCGATAAAATGCATAAAAATGTAAGGATTTAGAAAAAATTAAAGATTTAAAGTTTAAAATAATATTAATAATAATAAATAAATGAAGATTTAGAAACTTAATAATAATAAAATGCATAAAGATTTAAAAATAAATCATTTAAAACCATAAGAAATTAAAAAGAACATATAATAGAAGAATTAAGAGAGTAGAAGAAATCAGTTAAAAGCCAAACTAAAAAGGTGAGTCTTGAGCCTCCTTTTAAAAACATCAACAGTCTCTGCAGTCCTGATGCTCTGTGGCAGGCTGTTCCATAAGTGAGGGCCATAATGGCTGAATGCAGCCTCCCCGTGGGTTTTAGTTCTGACTTTTAGAACAATTAAAAGGCCGGTGCTGGAGGACCTCAGGGTCCGCGAGGGTTGATATGATAAAAGCAGGTCAGATAAATAAGATGGCCCAAGACTGTTAAGACATTTAAAAACTAATAAAAGAACCTTAAAATCCATCCTGAAACACACGGGGAGCCAATGCAGCCATTTTAAAACTGCTGTAATGTGCGTCCGCCCTCTGGTCCTTGTCAGCACTTGTGCGGCTGAGTTTTGGAGTAGCTGCAGGTTAGAGATGGTCTTTTTGGGAAGACCAGAGAGCAGGGCATTACAGTAATCTAAACGACAAGAGATAAAAGCATGCATCAGCACCTCCGTGTTAGCCTGAGAGAGAAACGGGCGGACTCTGGCTATATTCTTAAGATGATAAAAACCTGTCTTTGTTACATTTTTGATGTGTGGAATAAAACAGAGCTCAGAGTCAAGAATGACGCCCATGTTCTTTACACATTGTGAAAATTTAAAATCTTGTAGTTTTGGTAAAAGTTTCTCTCTCTTGCCTTCAGGACCAATGACTAAAACCTCTGTTTTGTTTTGTCCTGGTTGAGCTACAGGAAATTCACTGCCATCCATGACTTGATATCTAAAATGCTGTTAAAAAGGGCATCAATTGGCCCTGTGTCATCAGGAGACACGGCCATGTACAGCTGTGTGTCATCTGCGTAACTGTGGAAGCTGATGCCGTGCCTCCTGATGGCGTTCCCAAGGGGAAGCATATATAGATTAAAAAGAAGTGGACCCAAAATTGACCCTTGGAACACCCCACACCTAATTTCATGTGTTATGGAGGAACATGTATCCATACTTACAAAGAAACAACGATCTGTGAGATAAGAGCTGAACCAGTTAAAAACAGTACCAGAGAGGCCCACCAGGTTTCTGAGTCTGTTTAATAAAATGTGGTGATCTACTGTATCAAAGGCGGCGCTTAGATCCAGTAGTACCAAGACTGTGAGTTTTTGTGAATCTGCATTAAACCTGATATCATTTAAAATCTTTAAAAGGGCTGTCTGTGTACTGTGGTTCATCCTAAAACCAGACTGATATTTCTCTAAAATATTGTTTCTTTTAAAAAAAAAACAAAACATTTACTTAGTTAAAAACCAGTTTTTCTAAAATCTTAATTAAAAACGGTAAGTTGGATACAGGTCGGTAATTATTAAAAGTGTTGGGATCTAAATTACTCTTCTTCAGAAGGGGCTTTACCACTGCTGGTTTGAAGGCAGCGGGAAAGACACCCGTCAGAAGAGAGCAGTTTATTATGTTTAAAATCTGTTCCTCAAAGAATGTTATGGGTTGAGTTTTTTGATGCATGTTTTGTGGGTGCTCTTGTGTGTTGTGTTTTCTTTTTTTGTTCTCCTGTCCTTCCATGACCTGCAGGGCTGGTGTGTGGCGGAAGCGGGGCTGACCTACTTTTCTACCAGGGGCGGTGAGACACACCTGGTTTCTATTTCACCTCATCTACCTCACAAAAAAGCCGGCTCTGACTTCACTTCAGTGCCAGATAATTCCGTCTCGTTCGGTAGCACTACTCTTACTTGAGTTTCTTCGCCTCGTGAGTATTTTGCCTGCTTCTCTTTTTGACCAGCTCCACTGACTTGTGTTTTTTGTCTATCATTCACAGTTTGGTGCCTCGCCACCTTTATTCTCCAGAGCTCTCGCCTCCTGCCACCACCAGGCAGCTCACTTCTCCATGCAGTCGTTTTTGTGTTTTTTGCTGCTGTTTTTGTAATGAATTATTGTGTTATTTACTCTGCCTGTCTCCTGCTATTTGGGTTTCGTCGGGTTCTCACCAGTCCCTAACAAAGAATCCATAAAATGTTTTTAAAAGTGATGTGGGAATCGGATCTAAAAGGCAGGTTGTTGGGTTTACCTGGGAGAAAACTCGACCAAGTGTCCTTGCATCAGCCAGGGCAAAACTCTCCAGTGTTTCCTCAGGTAAAAGCAAAGATCCAGGTGTGTTTAAAAATTACTTTCTGTTGGGATAAAAGACTGGATCTGATATCATCGATTTTACTTCTGAAGTGGTCTGCAAAGTCCTCACAGAGGGTGTCTGTTGACATCTTGGATGGATTATTAAAATTGGTGCCGGTTAAAGGATCGAAGGTGAAGAAAAGAAATTTGGAGTTGTTTTTATGATCGGAAATGAGTTTTGAAAAGTGGGATATTCTTGCCTGTTTGACTGTTTGATTGTAGGATTTGAGTTGATTGTGTAATATTTCAAAATGAACTGTCAATTTGGTTTTTCTCCCCCTCCTCTCTGCACTCCTGCATTTTCTTTTCAGTCTTTTGATATTATCATTTCTCCACGGGGGTGTAGGTTTTGTTTTTATTGTTTTGGTTAAAAGTGGAGCCACTGAGTCAAGTGTTGACTTTAATTTACTGTTAAAATTGTCCACAATAAAATCACAGGGTGCAGGTAAAATCTCTGCAGGTGTACTCTGTAAAATCTGGATAAAAAATTTGCAGCAACTTCAGAAGTTAGGTAGCGTTTCCTCACTGTTCTCATCTGGGCCTCCTGATGGCTAAACTGGTGATGTTAAAATACACACAGTAGTGGTCAGATACAGCCAGGTCAGCAACAGAGGACACGCCCTGGACCTGGTCATAACCTATGGCCTGTCCACCGGTGTGTCCTCTGATGTTTTGTTTAAAATCCATGCAGGTTAAAATGTTTAAAAATTCTCTGGACATTGAATCCGAGGTATTATCAACATGTAAATTAAAATCACCAGTTATTAAAATTCTGTTATAGGTTGTGTGTATGATTGTTAATATTTCTGAGAAATCAGTGATAAAAGAGGTGGAATGATGGGGTGGTCTGTAAACTGTGATGCAACGAATAGGAGGACTGCTAAAAACAAAGGCATGATGCTCAAATGATATGTAGCTATGATATGTTTATCCACATCTGTGACCTTTGTCCAGCTGCATAGCAATGTTAGCTCTGCCTAGCATGGCTAGCTTGACCGTGCCCTCGCACACTCATGTTTCTTAATCTTCTCAGATAAATGCTTCATGTCCCTTACTCCTGTAACAGTCTATGTCGTATCTGTCCCCACCATTTTAAAAAGTAAACATGGGAAGCAGAGTAGTAGAGTAAAGTGTACCTGAGCAGGTAGAGTACAGTGTACCTGAGCAGGTAGAGGACAGAGTACCTGAGCTGGTAGAGTACAGTGTACCTGAGCAGGTAGAGGACAGAGTACCTGAGCAGGTAGAGGACAGAGTACCTGAGCAGGTAGAGTACAGTGTACCTGAGCAGGTAGAGTAAAGTGTACCTGAGCAGGTAGAGGACAGAGTACCTAAGCTGGTAGAGTAAAGTGTACCTGAGCAGGTAGAGTAAAGTGTACCTGAGCAGGTAGAGAACAGTGTACCTGAGCAGGTAGAGTAAAGTGTACCTGAGCAGGTAGAGTAAAGTGTACCTGAGCAGGTAAAGGACAGAGTACCTGAGCTGGTAGAGTACAGAGTACCTGAGCTGGTAGAGGACAGAGTACCTAAGCTGGTAGAGTAAAGTGTACCTGAGCAGGTAGAGGACAGAGTACCTAAGCTGGTAGAGTAAAGTATACCTGAGCAGGTAGAGGACAGTGTACCTTAGCAGGTAGAGGACGGAGTACCTGAGCAGGTAGAGTACAGAGTACCTGAGCAGACAGAGTACAGAGTACCTGAGCAGGTAGAGAACAGTGTACCTTAGCAGGTAGAGGACGGAGTACCTGAGCAGGTAGAGTACGGAGTACCTGAGCAGACAGAGTACAGTGTACCTGAGCAGGTAGAGTACAGAGTACCTGAGCGGGTAGAGTACAGAGTACCTGAGCGGGTAGAGGACGGAGTACCTGAGCAGGTAGACTACAGTGTACCTTAGCAGGTATAGTACAGAATAACTTAGAGTACAAAGTACCTGAGCAGGTAGAGTGCAGAGTACCTGAGCAGGTAGAGTACACTCTACCTGAGCAGGTAGACTACAGTGTACCTGAGCAAGTAAAGACGATAGAAAGCAAGTAAAATCTGAGATGAGCGTCAGAGACGATATGAAGCAGTAAAAATATGTGGTGAGCGTCAGAGACCATACGAAGTAGAGCGATGTGACAGTCTGTCACATCGCTCTACTTCGTATGGGGATGGCTAAGATGGCGCCAGCGTGTGAGGCGTGCCGTGCCATGTGTCTGCTGCTTGTAACACTTGGTACACATACTGTCAACACTCATGTCAACATACCTCTGTTGTACTCCAGCATCACCCCCACGCTGAAAACGTCACCGCCGCCGGGGTAAGCATAGCGGCTGTCTGGTGAGGCTGAGGGCCGTTTTGGTATGTCCTGATCATGGTGGTTATGGAGCAGTGCCTTGCCTTTGTATCTCCCAGTGTTCGCTGGACACTGTTGTTGCCTGGTTGGCACCGGTGGCCGGCTCGGATGAGGTGTTCCAGCCCCGTGGACTCTGCTCTCCTCATCTCCGCTGGCACAGAGTGAATCTGGGGAACCTGCGGCCTCTGTGTCGGGCCTCCCTGTCATCTTTGCCCTGACCAGCCAGCTCCTGCCAGATTTGGCCTGGTAAACGCCAGATTGCTTGCGAATAAATCATTCATCCTTAAGGATTTCTTCATATCCTGGGAACTGGATTTCCTCTATATCTCTGAGACTTGGCTGAGAGTTGGTGAGTCCAGTGTCTTCACAAACTTTTACCCGGCGAGTGCTGCTATTTTAACTCTCCGCGGACGTCTGGCCAAGGAGGGATTGCGACTATTTTTAAAAGTGACTTTAATTGTAATCAGACATCACTTTCATCCTCCTTCACCAGCTTTGAACTGAGTTTATTTGAGCTGGGGCATTCTTACACAGTGCTGTGTGCTGTGGTTTGTCGGCCTCCCAAATATAACAGAGACTTTTTAACTGACTCCTCTGTGTTCTTGGCAGATATTATGCCCAAATATGACTGGGTCCTTATTGTTGGAGATATCTGTTGTCCTGATAACCCTTTGGCGCAGGACTTTTTAAACATCACTGACTCTTCTAATCTCGTGCAGTCTGTACTTGGACCTACACATGAACGTGGACACACACATCTTGTTTTATCATATGGTTTGCCTGTTTTTAACTTGGAGCTCTGTGAGGCTTTTTTCTCTGATCATATGCCTGTACTTTTTGAAGCTGCTGTGTGCTGTAGCACAGTAAAACATCATGCTGCTGCTTGCAGATGCCGAGTTATTAACCCTTCCACTGCTGGTCACTTCTCAGCTGCTTTCAGTCAGAACTGCATCATTCCTGAATCTGTGTGATGATACAAAGGCTCTTAGCTCATGGTTTATCGACACCTGTCAAACTGCCAGCTCCATTAAAGACCAGGAAGCATAATGTTAAATCAGAGCCTTGGCTGAATGAAAGAGTCTGCACTTCCAGACAGGAGTTTCGTAGAGCTGAGCACAAGTGGAGAAAGGACAAACTGCAAATGTCATTTCAAATGTTGAGGGATTGCTGGTGTCATTATCAATCCACTGTGAAAGAGGCTAAAAGAAAATATTTCTCAGATATGGTTATGTTAAATTGTCATAATCCTTGTGTGTTGTTTAAAGTTATCAACTGTGCTCTGAATGCACCTCAGACTGTCGGAATTGAGGCCTCCCCTGCTGTGTGTGAAAACTTTCTTCACTTCTTTATTGATATAGTCACTTCTACCAGAGCACTTATTTCACCACCTGCTTGTGATCCTTCAATGTCTGTCCCCTGCTCTGCTGCTTTTGACACGTTTGAGTCTGTGACCCTGCCCTTTGTGCAGGAGATTGTGGGTCATTTGAAGCCATCAGGTTCTCCAAATGATGCTGTCCCTCTCCAACTTTTTAAGGAGGTTTTCCCCACTGTTGGGCCATCTATTCTAACAATTATTAATAGCAGTCTGTCCTGGGCTGGATCCTACTGTTTTGGCTAATTCCAGGCCAATCTCTAAATCGCCTTTCTTTTCTAAAATCTTAGAGAAGATTGTTTAGTCTCAGCTCATGGACTTTTTAAATGAACAAAATATTCTTGAAATTTTCCAATCCAGATTTAAAACATTGCACAGCACATAATCAGCACTTTTAAGAGTTTTTAATGACATCTTTTTAGCAACTGACTCTGGTCACTGTGTTATCCTTGTGCTTTTAGATTGGACTGCAGCATTTGACACAGTGGACCATGACATCCTGATTGCTCGTTTGGAGCAGTGGATGGGCATCAGCGGCACAGCACTTGATTAGTTCAGGTCCTACCTGTCACATCAGATTTTCTGTGGCAGGCTTGGAGACTCTGTGTTCACCACTGCTCCTCTGTCATGTGGGGTTCCACAGGGCTCTGTGCTAGGCCCTCTTCTGTTTTCTCTCTGTCTATTCCCACTTGGTTCCATTCTCAGGAAGCATGGCATTTCTTTTCACCGTTATGCGGATGACAGTCAGATCTATGTGCCCCTTAAAAAGACTGACTTTGCTTTGTCCCCCCAGGTTTTGTGCTTGGTCCTGTGTGGTAGAGAGAGGAGATTTGCATCAGAACAGTGGAGACTGTGGGAGGGGGTATGACGGTGCAACAGGTCAGTGAGGTAAGATGTGGCCTGGTTATGGAGGGCTTTGAAGGTGAGGAGAAGGACTTTGAACTGAATGCATTGAAGAATTGGGAGCCAGTGGAGGTTCTGAAGGATGGGCCTGATATGGTCGCGGGAGTGGGACTGGGTGAGGAGACGGGCAGCAGAGTTCTGGATGTACTGTATTTTATGGAGGACTTTAGAAGATGAACCATACAGAATGCTATTGCAGTAGTCGAGTCTGGATATGATGAATGCGTGAATCAGAGCTTCTACAGTGGTGAAGGTGAGTGAGGGGCAAAGCCGAGCTATGTTTTTTTAGATGGAAGAAAGCGGTTTGGTGATATGACTAACGTGCGGTTCAAATGAAAGGTTGAGGGTAAGGAAACTGGGGCTGATTATGATCATGTATGATTTGTCACAGTTGAGTTCTAGAAAGTTAGTTCGCATCTAGGATTTTATTTCAGTGAGACAATTTTCAAGTGTGGAGCAGATTGCTGTCATGATGGATTTGGTGGCAATGTAGATCTGGACATCGTCTGCATAGAAGTGGAAATGCCATATCGGATGATGTGGGAGGATTTAAAGAATGAAAAGGAGAGGACCAAGCACAGAACCCTGGGGGATGCTTTGGGACAGAGGAGCGTTGGAGGAGGTGCATTTATTGATATAGAGGAATTGCTGCCTGTTGGAGAAATATGATCTGAACCAGGAGATAGCTGTGCCAGGGATGTTGTAACAGGTTTTAAGACGGGAGAGGAGGGTGGAGTGGTTAATCGTGTCAAACGCAGCAGTGACGTCGAGCATGATGAGGATGTTGAAGTGTCCAGAGTTGGTGGAGAGGAGGAAGTTGTTGGTGACTTTGAGAAGAGCTGTTTCAGTGCTGTGCTGTGACCAGAATCCGGATTGAAACATCTCAAATAGGTCCTTGCAGGTGAGGTGGGTTTTGACGTGAGTGGCAACAATGCGCTCCAGGATTTTTGACAGAAAGGGGAGGTTGTAGATGGGCAGAAAGTTGGTCATGATGTTGGGATTGAGCCCAGGTTTTTTGAGGATAGGGGTGACAGAATGACAAGAATGAGCTGCACTTGTTGACTGTGAAGAATGTGGAGGTGTTGTCGATGGGTTTGAGAAGATTGTTGTGGAGAAAAGAGTTTTGGGGTTGTTGGAGCCAGAGTGTATGAGATGAGAGTAGTAGTTGGACCGGGCTGTGTTGAGGGTGTTCTTGTAGTGCAGCAGGTGGTCTGTGTAGGCTTGAAGGTGAACTGTTGGGCTAGTCTTCTTGTAGAGTCTTTCTGGTGGACGCTTTCGGGATTTCATGGTGTGGAGCTCAGGGGTGTACCAGGGGGCAGAGTGAATGAAGGAGATGGTTTTAGTGTTGATGGGGGCCAACTGATTTAGGCAGGAGGAGAGGGTGGTGTTATAATAGTGGACAAGGTCAGTGGGGTCGTCGGAGAATGGGGAGGGGAGGTAGATATTATGCTGGTGAGTGAGGCTGAGACAGCTGAGGGAGTGATGGATTTGAGATTTCTTAAGGATATTGTGCGGTTTACTTTAGGTGTGAGTGGGGATGGTGATATTAATGTTCATAATGATTGCCAGGTGGTGAGAGATATGGAGATTGATGCTGGAGACGTGGTGTAATGTTAGACCAGTTGAGCAGACCAGATCCAGGATGCGTTCATGTGAGTGAGTGGGGAAGTTAACATGTTGTGTCAAGTTGATGTAGTAGATCCAGAAATTCAGTGGGACATTTGCAGAAAGTAGTATCAATGTGGAGATTGAAATCGCCGAGGAGAACAGAAAGTGAAATGGCGCAAGAAGGGTAAAATAAACAGAAAAATCAGACAGAGCTTCGGATTTAGCCTTTGCACTCCTCGAGCTGGAACTGAGGGGGCCGGTGTAGGTGAGGCTGAGGCGGCATCATCATCCATACGGGGCTGAGGAGCTGGGACTGGCTGGTCAGCCAGGGCTGAGCCGGCGCAATTGACGACAACTTGTGGTGAGGAGCCGGTACCAGGCTCTGGGACGGTGGAGTCCAGATCCGCTGGGTTTGCAGGAGGACAGGTGATGCCTATGGCGCCTATGGTAACCACAGAGTCAAGGCGATCTTCTTCATTCCAGATCCAGTAGAGGTTGGAGATGCATTGCTCTAATTTAGCGATGATCTGGGACTTGTGGAGGCAGCTGTCACAGTCGTGGGGTGAGGTGAGTGGACTCATGGAAGCAGATTAGGTGGCTTAGGAAACAGATAACTACGGCAGCAATGGGGATGTGTGATGGCGTAGCGAGTTTATATCTCACAAGATGCTACTTTCTCTAGCTTACAGCACTCTGTGTAAGCCAGCGCAGAGAGAGAAACCTTACATGCAGGGACTCCAGAGGAGTCCGCTGCATTTTGTAGTCACAGATCAATAGGAGGAGGGTGGGTTTGGATACAGAAGAGAGTGGATGATATGGGAGAATATTATCCAGGATTAGACAGGGAAACTTCCCCCTCTGCTGGTGAAGGTTTCAGGTAAGTTTCCATGTTTTTCCCACGCTGTCAAGAGGCAGTCAGCTGTTTTGGCAGCGACTTGAAGTGAAATCGGTGCCCAATGGCTATCACTTCCTCCCTCGATGTAAGATAAGGTTAAAATCTAACAGTTCAAACTGTATGTTAGAATAAAGCCAAACGACAAAAATTGGGTTGGTTTTAGACAGAGTGGCTGACGGGAGGACACAGATGCCGACACATGCGCGTTACTTACATCTTTAGATGTTGTTTACTGTCAACAAGAGTATGGAAAGATGCAGCTCAGACCAAGACAACAAAATAAAAATTAACTTCTTTTGATCAACTAGCATGAAAAAACATTTTCAGCTGCTCACCTGCAAAATGGCAGCATAAAGAATATTTTTATCCTAAATGTGTCATTGTTTCTGTCATGAATCAGTCCAAAAAATTAACATGCTCAGTGATAC
Source organism: Epinephelus fuscoguttatus (assembly GCF_011397635.1). Taxonomy (NCBI): domain Eukaryota; kingdom Metazoa; phylum Chordata; class Actinopteri; order Perciformes; family Serranidae; genus Epinephelus; species Epinephelus fuscoguttatus. The sequence continues at coordinate 80,517 of NC_064759.1, read as the reverse complement.
TGAGATCTTAGTGTGATAAGACCACAGACAGTGTCTCATGCAAGGTGAGGGGCTTCATGAGCTTTTTTACCTCTCCAACACAACTCAAACTGACTGTTGTTTGCATTACTAAGTGACCTGAGAGCAAATCTCAGCAGATATGCGCCTGTCATGTCGCTGTCCACTACATATGGAAGAAAGAGATGGTCAAAACCTCGAAGAATACCATATCCACACCTAAATATAGATTCATCAGACATCAGCATGACTGCGGACCGTTAAGAGACGGACTGTCTTGTAACTATGTGACAAGTTGAAATGCCCTCATGTACAACAATTGACCTCTTCGTTCTTGTTCGCTGTCAGATACTCTCAGTAGGAGCATCAGCAAAATGTAAATTGGTCCATTTTTCTGGCAGACAGCTGGTCTGTCCTCGGTCCTGATTTGCAGTCAGACTTCAGACTGAAAAATACTCCAACACACAGAGTCAGAGTCAGAGGTCTCAGGTCCAGGTGATAGGTAAAATATGAGCCAGGAGGCCCAGTTTTAGGAGACAAGGTTTATCAAAGACTGAGGGAGCTTAAACGGTTTGACAAAGTTTTATACACCACTGACAAAATGGTACAATCAACATATTGTCCTCATACAGACGAGGCTGAGCGACATCTAATGTGGGAAGTTATGTTTCTCTCAGTTAGGATTAACAACATGGAGAAAACAGAAAGAAGCTCAGAGAGTTACTGTGACTGAAAACTGTTAGCACGTTCCTCTTCAGCAGTGTGTTAAGCAAGATTTATAGTTATGCATAGACCCTACACACGTCGCCTATACATATCGCCCACACACATCGCCTACACAGGTCACTTACACACGTTGCCTACGCACATTGCCTACACACGTCGCTTACACACATTGCCTACGCACATTGCCTACACACGTCGTTTACACACGTTGCCTACGCACATCGCCTACACACGTCGTTTACACACGTTGCCTACACACATCGCCTACACACGTCGCTTACACACATTGCCTACGCACATTGCCTACACATGTTGCCTACACATGTTGCTTACACACGTTGCCTACACATGCTGCTTACACACATCGCCTACACACTTCGCTTACACACCTTGCCTACACACATTGCCTACACAGGTCGCTTACACACATTGCCTACACACATCGCCTACACACGTCGCTTACACACCTTGCCTACACACATTGCCTACACAGGTCGCTTACACACATTGCCTACACACATTGCCTACACACGTCGCTTACACACGTTGCTTATGCACTTCGCTTACACACGTTGCCTACACAGGTTGCTTACATACGTTGCCTACACACATCGCCTACGCATGCCACTTACACACGTCGTTTACACACATTGCCTACGCACATTGCCTACACATGTTGCCTACACATGTTGCTTACACACATCGCCTACACACTTCGCTTACACACCTTGCCTACACACTTCGCTTACACACGTTGCTTATGCACTTCGCTTACACACGTTGCCTACACAGGTTGCTTACATACGTTGCCTACACACATCGCCTACGCATGCCGCTTACACACATTGCCTACGCACTTCGCTTACACACGTTGCCTATACACATCGCCTACACACGTTGCTTACACACGTTGCCTACGCACATCGCCTACACACGTCGTTTACACACGTTGCCTACGCACATCGCCTACACATGTCGTTTACACACATTGCCTACGCACATCGCCTACACATGTCGTTTACACACATTGCCTACGCACATCGCTTACACGCGTTGCCTACGCACATCGCCTACACACGTCGCTTACACACGTTGCCTATGCACATCGCCTACACACGTCGCTTACACACGTTGCCTATGCACTTCGCTTACACACGTTGCCTATGCACTTCGCTTACACACGTTGCCTACACAGGTTGCTTACATACGTTGCCTACACACATCGCCTACGCATGTTGCTTACACACGTTGCCTACGCACTTCGTTTACACACGTTGCCTACACACGTCGTTTACACACATTGCCTACACACGTCGTTTACACACGTTGCCTACGCACATCGCCTACACACGTCGTTTACACACATTGCCTACGCACATTGCCTACACACGTCGTTCACACACGTTGCCTACGCACATCGCCTACACACGTTGCCTACGCACATCGCCTACACACGTCGTTTACACACGTTGCCTACGCACATCGCCTACACGTCGTTTACACACATTGCCTACGCACATCGCTTACACGCGTTGCCTACGCACATCGCCTACACATGTCGTTTACACACATTGCCTACGCACATCGCTTACACGCGTTGCCTACGCACATCGCCTACACACGTGGTTTACACACATTGCCTACGCACATCGCCTACACATGTCGTTTACACACATTGCCTACGCACATCGCTTACACGCGTTGCCTACGCAGCATCGCCTACACCGCGTCGCTTACACGCGTTGCCTATGCGCCTACAACATGTTGCCTATGCGCCCGTTGCCTACACAGGTTGCTTACATCGTTGCCTACACACAACATGTTGCCTACACATGCTGCTTACACACATCGCCTACACACTTCGCTTACACACCTTGCCTACACACTTCGCTTACACACGTTGCCTATACACATCGCCTACACACGTTGCCTACGCACATCGCCTACACACGTCGTTTACACACGTTGCCTACGCACATCGCCTACACATGTCGTTTACGCACATTGCCTACGCACATCGCTTACACGCGTTGCCTACGCACATCGCCTACACATGTCGTTTACACACATTGCCTACGCACATCGCTTACACGCGTTGCCTACGCACATCGCCTACACACGTGGTTTACACACATTGCCTACGCACATCGCCTACACATGTCGTTTACACACATTGCCTACGCACATCGCTTACACGCGTTGCCTACGCACATCGCCTACACACGTCGCTTACACACGTTGCCTATGCACATCGCCTACACACGTCGCTTACACACGTTGCCTACGCACATTGCCTACACACGTCGCTTACACACCTTGCCTGCACACATCGCCTACACACGTCGCTTACACACGTTGCCTATGCACATCGCCTACACACGTCGCTTACACATGTTGCCTATGCACTTCGCTTACACACATTGCCTACACACGTCGCTTACACACGTTGCCTACGCACATTGCCTACACACGTCGCTTACACACGTTGCCTACGCACATCGCCTACACACGTCGCTTACACACGTTGCCTATGCACTTCGCTTACACACGTTGCCTACACAGGTTGCTTACATACGTTGCCTACACACATCGCCTACGCATGTTGCTTACACACGTTGCCTACGCACTTCGTTTACACACGTTGCCTACACACGTCGTTTACACACATTGCCTACACACGTCGCTTACACACATTGCCTACGCACATTGCCTACACACGTCGTTTACACACGTTGCCTACGCACATCGCCTACACACGTCGTTTACACACGTTGCCTACGCACATCGCCTACACACGTTGTTTACACACATCGCCTACACACGTCGTTTACACACGTTGCCTACGCACATCGCCTACACACGTTGTTTACACACGTTGCCTACACACGTCGTTTACACACGTTGCCTACGCACATCGCCTACACACGTCGTTTACACACGTTGCCTACGCACATCGCCTACACACGTCGTTTACACACGTTGCCTACGCACATCGCCTACACACGTCGTTTACACACGTTGCCTACGCACATCGCCTACACACGTCGTTTACACACGTTGCCTACGCACATCGCCTACGCACTTCGCTTACACACCTTCCCTACACACATTGCCTACATAGGTCGCTTACACACATTGCCTACACACGTCGCTTACACACGTTGTCTATGCACATCGCCTACACACGTCGCTTACACACGTTGCCTACGCACATTGCCTACACATGTTGCCTACACATGTTGCTTACACACGTTGCCTACACATGCTGCTTACACACATCGCCTACACACTTCGCTTACACACCTTGCCTACACACGTTGCTTATGCACTTCGCTTACACACATCGCCTACACACGTTGCTTACACACGTTGCCTATGCACATCGCCTACACACGTCGCTTACACACGTTGCCTACGCACATCGCCTACACATGTCGTTTACACACATTGCCTACGCACATCGCTTACACGCGTTGCCTACGCACATCGCCTACACACGTTGCGTACGCACATTGCCTACACACGTCGCTTACACACGTTGCCTACGCACATTGCCTACACATGTCGCTTACACACCTTGCCTGCACACATCGCCTACACACGTCGCTTACACACGTTGCCTATGCACATCGCCTACACACGTCGCTTACACATGTTGCCTATGCACTTCGCTTACACACATTGCCTACACACGTCGCTTACACACGTTGTCTATGCACATCGCCTACACACGTCGCTTACACACGTTGCCTATGCGTTTCGCTTACACACGTTGCCTACACAGGTTGCTTACATACGTTACCTACACACATCGCCTACGCATGTCGCTTACACACGTTGCCTACGCACTTTGCTTACACACGTTGCCTATACACATCGCCTACACACGTCGCTTACACACGTTGCCTACGCACATCGCCTACACACGTCGTTTACACACGTTGCCTACGCACATCGCCTACACACGTCGTTTACACACGTTGCCTACACACATCGCCTACACATGTCGTTTACACACGTTGCCTACGTAGTTGTGAGCATTTTTACTTGAGTGGTGGTGTGTCTGTGTCACTTTGCAGTTACACCTCCAAAACACTAGTCAGCGGTGGGGTTTATATGAAGTGCTGTAAAGTTCAGTTGATTCAAAACACACATCAAACACACACATATTAAACACACATTGAACACACAGTTAACACAATAAACACAAAACATACATTGAACACAGTAAACACACATTAAAGGAATACTCCGACGATTTGGGAGTTATGCCCTTTTGCTATCATTTTCATATTGAGACAACATGATGGATATCTTTTTTGTGTCTGTACGTCCAGTGGCTGGGTCTCAGCGGTTAGCATTGCAGTTTAGCTTAGCGAATACAACTGAAGTCTATAGGGGGTCAGTAGCCTACAGTAAAACTGAACAAATAAACGTTACAGAAACCCTGACGCTGGTATTTCTGCACGTGCATTTAAAATAAACATGTTTAAACATTAATTCGAAAAACGAGTCCTTTTTAGTTGTTATAGAAGAAGTTTGATACACGGAACTATCGTGTGTTTACGCCCTGTGCGGAGGGATACACCAGTGAGCAACAGCTGCAGCTGGCTCTGGGACAGGTACGCTAGGTCCCATAAAAGCAAACAAAGAGACAACATGGACGATCATAAAGCGATATGACTCACTCGACTGAAAGCTGTCCATCAGCTCCTGCAGGCCTGGGGCGTTTTTTTTCCAGTTTATCTTAGGAACATGAATAAATGTTTCAATCACGCCAGGATTAGTGACTGCTGCAAAGTTTTCACTCCTTGTGATGCACTCTCTGCGGCGGTTTTCCTCCTGATGATGATGATATATCTCCCTAACGATGGTAGCACTGAGTCCCATTCTGTGCAGCAAAATGATTCCACCTCCGTAGGCATAGGTTGGCAAGCCCCGCAGCTATAACACCAATCCTCCCCTGACCTCCGTCTCCCCTCGGCCCCTTGCTGTTCCGCTGCCTCGGAGGATTCAGCCTCTCTTCTCGCCCGCCCAGCGTCCAACACCTGGAGTCCCTCATCTGTATACTCCGGCTCAAACAGGTATGGCTCTGGATCTGTGTCCGCTACAAGAAACTCTTCAAAATCACATTCAAAGTCGTCCATTGCAGCTACTATAGTCCGGAGATATTGTTAGGCTAAATAAACAACTGAGTTTTGTTTACAGGCTACGCCTGTGCCTGTGCCTGCTCACCAGTGTCCCTCCGCGGATCACAGCGCAGGGCGTAAACACACTATGATTCCGTGTATCAAACTTCTTCTAAAATGACTAAAAAAGACTCGTTTTTTGAATTAATGTTTAAATAAGTTTATTTTAAATGCATGTGCAGAAATGCCAGCTTCAGGGTTTCTGTAACGTTTATTTGTTCACTTTTACCAAGTAGGGTACTGACCCCCTATAAGCGCAATGCTAACTGCTGAGACCCAGCCACTGGACATACAGACACAAAAAAGATATCGATTATGTTGTCTCGATATGAAAATGATAGAGAAAGGACATAACTCCCAAATCGTCGGAGTATTCCTTTAAACACATATTAAACACACAATAAACACATTAAACACAATAAACACAAAACACACAATAAATACACATTAAACACACATTGAACACACAATAAACACACACCACGTCTCCCTGTAAAACACACAGATGTCTGAGTGTTGGTGATGACCTACGAGACCCATCATCACACCACCGTTAAGGTTCAATAAACTAGACCATACTGTGACACTGTCCACAGGCCACCATAAAATCTGAGTATTTGTCCTGTAAAAGCTGCTGATGTGATGTTTTACACACTCATTTACTCATGTAAAATAGAACATGAATTGAAAGTCATACAGTCACAACATAAAATCTTCTAACACCCGATTTCTGAGGCTGCAGCTTTGCTAATGAGACATCAGGCCTCATGCACTCAACAATAGCAACTCATTTTGTCTTCTTTCTGTTTGTGTCCACTGATTTGTTCTTATTTTTAATCTCCGCTGATTTCTGAGATTATTGATATCTGATTTTTTATTTTTGCTCTCAGAGAAGATTTTACTAAGAGTCGAGAGATTTCCGACCAAGATAAAAGGAAAAAAGAACATCTACTTAGTCGCCCTTTAACGTCTCACTCAGGTTAAAGACAAATAAAATCTAATAAGTCTGGAAAACAGCGGCTGCTCTGAAGTTTTTTTGTTTGAAAACCAAAGGAAAAAAAGTTCATTCATTTACAAAGAAAACTTAACGAATAACATTATAATAACAGTAGAAGTATGACTAATGACTAATGATGGCAGCAGCAGCAGCAGGAGGCATCTGGCAGGACCACGGCAGCAGCACAACCACACACGTCACGCTGTCCAGGCACCGCTGTGATAGAAGTTAAAGGATGACTTCGGTATTTTTCAACTTGGGCCCTATTTCCCCATGTGTATGTGTGTATGATTCATGGGTACAACTTGTACTAAAATGGGTTCAGTATTGAGGGAGGCAGATATAGCCGGCAGCCGTGAAACGAGCTAAAACGGTAACGGGGGCAAATGCGTCCTGTATAAGTTTGCGCATTAAAAGTGCTTTTTTTCACCACTGACTGGTTCAGATCGCCAGTGCTATCTCTATAAATAGCATACTAACTTAGCTTTTCCCTTACCTCTGGGCTGTGTGATGTCATCTCGCGAGAGCTTTGGTCCACTGTGTCTGTAGCTCTCTCTATTCGTGGGACAGCCGTTTTCTTGAGGAAGAGGTGTTTCGAGATTGGATGTCTTCTCTTCTTCGGCTGGCAGTAGTCATCTTGGGAGAAGTGAGCACTGTAGACCCGATGGTCTGCAAGGCGCAGTGTCTGGACAGGAGTGTTAGCATCCATTTGTAGCACAACTAGCCACAACTTCAGCATCTCGACGTCCGACAAAGGCAGCCTATGAAAGCTGTACGGGATGTTGCGCGACATCCTGTTCTTGCATTCGGGAAAAAGGCCCGTTTATTTCAGCACTCCAAAAACTCCGGTAACACTCCAGGGGGTAGCACGTAAAAGACTCCATCCCATACTCTGACTGTTCTGGCGTAACACACACTTCATACACACATACTCACTTACAGTACCCAGCGGGGCAGCCCTCCCCCTCTCTGCTCCAACACTGACTGACAGCTGACTCCACTCATAACACTGGCGATCTGAAAAAAAGCACTTTTAATGCGGGAACTTATACGGGACGCTTTTGCCCCCGTTACCGTTTTAGCTCGTTTCACGGCTCCCGGTTGCATCCGCCTCCCTCAGTACTGAACCAATTTTAGAATGAGTTGTACCCATGAATCATACGCACACATACACATGGGGAAATAGGGCCCAGGTTGAAAAATACCGAAGTTTTCCTTTAACCTGAGAGACAGTGGAGTACAAAGGCTCTGGAGAAGAGGCCGAGTTAGTGACATGCAGTAACAGGACATGAGAGAGAGAGAAAGAGAGAGAGAGAAGGAGAGAAGGAGAGAAGGTGCCCGGTGTATTATAGGGGGGTCCTCCGGCAGACTAGGCCTAAGTCAGCCTAACTAGGGGCTGGTACAGGGCAAGCCTGAGCCAGCCCTAACTATAAGCTTTATCAAAGAGGAAAGTCTTAAGTCTAGTCTTAAATGTGGAGACGGTGTCTGCCTCCCGGACCGTAACAGGAAGATGATTCCACAGGAGAGGAGCCTGATAGCTGAAGGCTCTGGCTCCTGATCTACTTTTGGAGACTTTAGGGACCACGAGTAACCCTGCGTTCTCAGAGCGCAGTGTTCTGGTGGGATAATATGGCACTATGAGCTCTCTAAGATATGACGGAGCTTGACCATTTAGAGCTTTATAAGTTAACAGTAGGATTTTAAATTCAATTCTGGATTTTACAGGGAACCAGTGCAGAGAAGCTAAAACAGGAGAAATATGATCGCGTTTCTTAGTTCCTGTTAGTACACGTGCTGCTGCATTCTGAATTAGCTGGAGAGTTTTTAAGGACTTACTAAAGCTACCTGATAATAGAGAGTTACAGTAATCCAGCCTAGAGGTAACAAACAAACTCCTTCCAGGGTTCCATCATTCCATGACTCCTCCCCTGACAGGCAGATGGTTCTGACTCCTCCCGTGTTGTGTACAGAGGTTAAAGCAAGAAAAAATTTGTGCCTGAAATGTGGAGCACGTAAGATTTGTGTGCCTGAAATCTGAAATCTTTTCCGGAGCGGGGGGCTTGGTGTTGCGGTCACAAAATGAAGAAATAGAAATGTATGTGTTGCAAAGAAACGTGTTTAGTATTAAAACGAACAAAAAGATTATAGCTTTGGTCGTTAGTTTACAGATTAAACTTTTATAGTATAATGAGTTTATAAATAAAGATTAAACTTTCAGTGGTTACCAAACTGTTTGACTTATAGCTCCTACATCTCTTTTTTGCCTTGGTGCTATTTATTTTTAGAAGCTAAATCATTTAGGCTGTTTGCAAAATTGCATCGCGCTTGATGTGAATTAAACAGGCAGTTGCGTCAAAATTTCACCTCTGGGCAAGCATGTCATCATTGACATGGATCATATAACGTTGTGGTGGTGACTTTAAAACTTCAGCACAGAGGATTTTTAGTGCAACTTTCTCTCCAGCTCCGCCTGTGCTCTGTGTCTCAATGTGACATGATGTGAAAACATGCACAGGCGTCAGTGTTGATTGGCTATCACTTGTGCCGTGTAACCAATCAGAGGGGGCTGTAGGCGGGACATTGTTACAAAGCTCAGTGCATTGGGGACTGCAGGCAGGGAGGGAGTCGGCTGTATCAGAGCCAAAGGAGCGAGTTTTAAAACACATTTATTTGATCAGTGAGATGAAAAAATGTCCGATGCCGATTATGGTAAACAGTAGGTTGTGTTTACTCACACACTGTGTGCCTAAATCATTTTCCCGGTTCACACATATATATATTTTTAGGGGCAAATGCGAGTGAAATGCTCGCACTGCAGAGCACTTCTGCCCGTGCCGGACAGAAACTAAGCCACGCCAGGAATCAGGCGCTGTGCCGGAGAACTTTAATCCCTGTGTGTAAATTACATCATCGTCAGCGCAGCGAGAAGCTGTGGTCAAAGTCAGATTTCATAGTTTAGTAAAAAAAAAAAAAAAGCCATCACAGTGTCATAATGTTGACAGTCAACACGTGGCTGAAAGGCTCAGCAGGTGGCCCTTGACACAGAAAAAATGACGTTGATCGAGTCATTTAATTGAAGCGTCCACAGGCAGTCTCAAGTCAAATCTGCAGTTAATGATGGGTTTTCAATAAGAAACCAGAAACAGATGTTTTCTATATGAAAACTGAGTATCGGCCATTTATTTTAACCCTGAGCACGTGTCACACTGAGCATTTCGTACAGAGCGAGTCCCACACAGTTCTCCATTCAGAGCACCGTGTGGCACCGCATGTGAACTAAACGTAAATGCAGAGGAAACCAAAGAACTACTGATTCACAGTCGACCAGACTTTAAATCATCATTTTTCTCTGTGTTCAGGTAAATTAAATAAAACGCATCATGTTGTCAATAAAAACAAATCACGCCGTCAGGTTCATATAAAACATTTTATTCGACAGTGTCCAGGTCCAGGTACCAACAGACCAAATACAAAATGAAAACAGATGCTACAAACTTCCATCTACACAAAACTCGTCCTTAAAAATACATGAACACAAAACATATCATTAAAGATGGTAAATATGTGGGGGTGGGGGGACGGCGCCCATCCTGATGGGTGGAGGAATGGCGCCGTGAATGACAACAGTCAGTGATGTCGCAGTCACGTGGGCGGGAACAAAAAGAGGAAATGTTAAGGAGAGGTAGTGAAGGGGTGAGCAGAGAGGTAGCAGAGAGAAGGAGGAAGAGTTCTAGAAGAGGAGGTAGCTAACAGGTGAGCAGGTGAACAGGTGAGCAGGTGAAACAGGAAGAGGTAGCAGAGATACTAACAGTGCTAGCGAAGGAGGAAGAGGAGGAGTTTCACGTTACGACCACGTAATCATTAACCTGTGTCGACTGAACGTTGCTGCCGACATGCATCTTTAACTTAAGGGGAAATTTATAATTCATATCACATTGATGGAAACAAACTTAGATTTTAAGAATGAACTTTTAATTTGTTCAACAAAAATCTGTTTCATTATCTGAAAATCAGCTGATGAATCCTCTGACCAATCAGAATTCGGATCATTGTTACAGTGACATGTGCTTCTTACAGACTCTTGAAGGTCACCGTGACGTCTGTAAACGTCTCGTTAAGTTTCTCGTCGTATCGTAGACGACCAGCACAGTGCGTTCGCTGTCCACTTTTAGCTCCAGTTTTTTCCACTACATCACCAGACGTGGAACTCTAAGACTAAACGCTGAGTCACTACTGCTTCTCGTTGCTGAAACACAGGAATGAGGATATTGCTTAGTTTTCCCGTGGCGGTGTGTGTACGAGAGGCGGGGTTAGCGAGGTAGGCAGCACTAGGTGAGAAGAGGGAGGGGTTAGTCGCTACGGTATCAGCACCTAAAAACATCTAGAAGCCCACGGCGCCGACGAAGAGCAAAGAGCGTCACTCATGTGGTCACGTTTCAGGTGTGTGAAGGTCAGCAGGAGATTATACCTGTGTGTGTGTGTGTGTCCAGTGTTTCGTGGGGGGTCTCTGTGTGTGTGTGTGCGTGCGCAGCCTCCAGTGTGAGCCTCAGCTTAGTCTACATGTCTGAGTGTGAGAGTGTGAGAGTGTGTGTGTTGATTAAGCTGATTAATAAAAATGATCCTCGACAAACAAAGTCGACAGCTGTTGAGGAAAAATCGAACTCTGTATTTCTGACACTTTTTTTTTTTTTTAAAGATTTGAATCTTCAGCAGGAAACGACGCAGCTGACAGTCGAGAGCCAATCAGATCCTTCCATCTGTGTTAACATCGACCCACCTTCTATCACCTGTCTGCACCTGACCAAAGATGACATCAGAAGCAGACGAGTGAACGCCATCACACACACACACACACACACACACACATACACACAGACAGTACAGTGTATCATTTTAAGAGGAGCGAGAGGTAGATACTCGACAAGACAGAAGAGGGGCGGGGCTCACATCATCACCTGTGTGTGTGTGTGTGTGTGTGTGTGTCTGCGTTATGGAGAGTTGGCGTGGGGGCGGGGCTTACAGTGTCATTGGAAAGAGGAAAAAGATGAGACAGTCCAGTCGTTTTCTCCTCAGCTTCTTTGTGACCAGACAGTGTTTATTAATACATGACCTCAGTCACTGTGACGACCGTTGCCGCTGCGCCCTGAGAGGAAGTCTGCATGTGTGTACTGGGTTACCCCTGAGTGTGTGTTTGTGTGTGATGAAGATGATGATGAAGGAAACAAATGGAGCGGAGGCCATCAGAGAGACAGAATTAGTTTAGTGTGTGTGTGTGTGTGTGTGTGTGTGTGTGTGTTTCAGTTGTCGGCCCCTCGTCCACTCGCTGGCACCGGAGGACCAACAGGAACAGGAGGTACAGCGTCGGGCTGTGCAGGTGGCGGTCCGGGGTCTGAGAGATGACAGATGGAGATTTTTAGAGACAATTAAACAACTCAGACTTTTTTTATGTTGAACAATAATAATAATAATAAAAAAAAAAATCAGATCTTGTAGAAATAAAATCATTTTTATTGTAAATTGAAAATGTAAAAACTTCCTGTTTTGTTTGATCTGTCAACGATGATGTCACATTTGGTGACATGGTTCCAGTTCAAATAGTGACACAACATTAAATTCACTGGTCACATGTGAAGGTTAACGTCTCGCCATATGATTGTAAACAAAGTGATGCCATGTTGAATTAACATGTTTCTACATGACATCATGAGCTACATCAACAGCTGAGGGGGCGTGGCTTATTTTATCTTTACTTCTTCAGGATTTATAACAACTCGACTATCAAGACTAATGCAGCTTTTAATGTCCTGACGAGCTCTGATTGGTCAGCAGGGTCAGGGTTTTCTTTCACTTGATTACTGAACCCTGAAACGCAACCTGAACCCTAACCCTGCTGATACCCTGACCCTGCTGATACCCTGACCCTGCTGATACCCTGACCCTGCTGATACCCTGACCCGGCTGATACCCTGACCCTGCTGATACCCTAACCCGGCTGATACCCTGACCCTGCTGATACCCTAACCCGGCTGATACCCTGACCCTGCTGATACCCTAACCCTGCTGATACCCTGACCCTGCTGATACCCTAACCCGGCTGATACCCTGACCCGGCTGATACCCTAACCCGGCTGATACCCTGACCCTGCTGATACCCTAACCCGGCTGATACCCTGACCCGGCTGATACCCTGACCCTGCTGATACCCTAACCCGGCTGATACCCTGACCCTGCTGATACCCTGACCCTGCTGATACCCTAACCCGGCTGATACCCTGACCCGGCTGATACACTGACCCAGATAGAGGAGATGTCAGCTCTCTTTTCCTCTCGTATCTTTACAGTTTCAGAAGAACAGCGGAGGTGGAGCCACAAACACAACAAAGCATTTATGAAAAAAAAAAAAAAAACCTTTGTTGAATGGACATCTGAGCTCAGCTGCTGATTGGTTGTGGACTCAACATGGTGGAGAAACAAGCAAACCACAGACTAGTTGTGTGAATTGAACCTTTAAATCTAATATAAACAAACACAAAGTTAACATGTTAACCAAACACAATGAGATCTGTACTCACACATGCCGTTAGGAGCTCCAGGGTGGCGTGGGGGCATCATGGGTGGCATGCCGCCAGGAGGGGGGCCAGCGGAGGGCGGCCCAGCCATCATCCGTCCCGGCATCGGCTGACCCGGTCCCATCGGTCCTGTGAAGAGCAGGATGTCATCAGGAGTCAAATGGAACCAAATAAAAATAAAAACAAAGATACTTGATAAATAATAACGTTTTCTCTGCATTGTCATGGAAACCTCCGATTGTTGAACATACATCATGAGATCATGAACTGTTTCACCGCTACATTAAGGACAAGTTAAAGGTGATGTGTTTTCAGGTTAGCTGTGATTGGTTGTTCTGTCCCATCATGATCTGAAGGTTCTGCGAGGCTGCAGCAATCTGAATGTGTCTATCCACAACGTCCTGTCTGTGTTACTGAACTCTGAATGCTCCAGGAGTCTGACCGTAAACCTGCTGTGTCTGCATCGCGTTAACCAAGGATCAGGATGGACTGCCTCCACCTGCTGTCTGTGTCTCACCTGTCTGTCCTGGGTGGTGGGGGGCCATGGGGTGGTGACCCATGGGGGGGTATCCGGGATGCATGGCGGCACCGGGTGGAGGCCCTCCATGGTGGGGCAGTGGTGCTCCATGATGTGGTTGGGGCCCTCCAGGGTGCATGCCTGATGGAGGGGGCCCAGAGTGGGGTCCAGATCCAGGAGCCTGTCCCTGTCCTTGAGCCTGGGCAGCGGCTGCAGCAGCGGCGGCGGCAGCGGCGGCTTGCTGCTCCATCTGCTGCCTTGCCTTCATCTCGGCGTATTTGAGCTGCTCCATGTGGAACGCCTGGCGCTCGGTCAGCAGCTGCTGCCGCTGAAGCTCCAACTGCACAAAGGAGAAATGCCATCAAAAATGATTCCATGAAGATGTTTGATAAAATAAATGACATGAAAACCGTCAGCGTCTGGCCGACTTATATAGAATCACATCCGATTTTGTCCTTCAACAGGAGGACGGAGGAAGCCTCAGGAAGAGGACTAACGGACAGATAGACAGGAAACAGAATAACCAACACGATAATAAAGCCAGCATGGTAGGAACACGATTAGATCATGACTTTTCCTGGGCCGCGCCCATCTTTGCAAACACTGTGACTTCCTGTTGGTCGAACGCAGAGCGTTGTAGTGATGCTTTATTAAGTTGTTTAAAAATATCCAGTGAGTTTGGTGATGTCATTGATTTATATGAAAGGCAAATGCACCTGTTTGGAACAGGTGGCGCCCCCTACTGACTGCTGTCAAGATAATTTAACACACGTGGGTTAACATTATTAATGTTAAACATATCCTCAATATTTGGAGTTATGGTGGGGTCAGGGGCGGGGTTAAACATATGGAGCGTGGTTAGGGGTGGACAAACAGTTTCTGATTGACAGTCTGGTCTGTGTCAGGCCGCGCCCAGTTTATGCAGTTGTTTTAAAGGAAACTTTATGTTCTTGATACCTCTTTGACAATTTCCTTTCAGCTTTGTGACGATTGACTCAACAGTTATGGAGTTAGGTCTGTTTATGTGCTAAGCCACGCCCACTCTAAAGTTCATTGGTCGATATCGTGGTACGAATCTGACCTCTGTTTTAGGAGAAGTCAAAAATGTGATTTTCAGAGAGAAAAAAAGAACTATTTTTTCGCATCATATATTAATTTCACGCTTGTTGCAGGCGTGACGTTTGTGACTTAATCCTGGAGAAATTACAGTGGACATCTTTATTACCAAAACAGAAACATCATAATATTTTGTTTATTACGGCCTGATAAAGACATAAATCGTTAATTAACTTTATTTAAATCAAACACGTTATTTAAAACACACATAACCTGTCTTTGTATGAGACGTACTCTGGCTCCCATGTGACCACCTTAGGTCACAGCGATCGACCTCTATCTGAACCCGATCCGCCATTAACGATTATGTCAGATCCTGTCTGCACCGATAAATCAACCTCCAACAGAACAAAGTTTGACCTGCCATCATCTTCAATGATCTCAGGAACTGTCTCCATGACCAGAGTCACCTGAACCCAGAGGACACGGTGCGTTCACGGACCTACAACTGACATGTCTTTAGAAAGTTTCAGTAAACCCGTCTTTTCATGCTTTATTTACAGCTGTGAGACTGTCCCTACAGTGTCTCTGGTGTGTCCACCATGAAGACAAAGTCCTACAGTGTCTCTGGTGTGTCCAGGATTTGACCAGCAGCAGGACACAGAGCTCAGAGTGAAAGTTTCAGTATTTGGATTTTTGTAGTGAATTAAAAAGCTTCTGAAAGATAATTCATCTTGCCTTCATCAGTCAGCTGTTCCATGTCCACCGCTGCGACATAAATAAATACAAACGTTAGCTAAGAACGGGAGCGCTATGTCGCTAGCGTTTTTTTCGGACACCCCTGTTGTCTTATTAGTGCAGTTTTAGTTTTTTGTCACGACTCCTCTGGTCACCCAAAAACACAAGACCTAAATTGTTAACAAACTGCATGTGCCGCTCTGCTCTTAATCAAGAGGAAGTCCCGCCCCCACCTCCTGAAATGTGAGTGAGTGGGCGGGACTTCCTCTTGATTATTAATAAACTAATGCAGCTGTGTTGGGTCAACGCAGGACCAGAACTTTAACCACAGCTGGTTGTTGACTTACAGCCTCTTTCTCTCGGTCCATGATCGTCTCCAGCTCCTCGAAGTGTCGCAGCTTGATCTCCAACTTCTTCATCTGGGTCTCCACCAGCAGAGCCACCAACGACTTGATCTTCCTCTCCTCCACCGCCGCCAGGTGCTGAGTGGACGCAGACAACCCATAAACATGTGATCCATGTCCAACTTTTAACCCTACCCCCCCCCCCCCCAGGTGACAGTTTCTGCTGTGGTGATACCGTACAGACGGATCAGGTGAGCATTGGGCAGATGTCACAGTGTGTGTCGTACTCTCACCTTGGCCTTGGTGGCGGCAGATGCCAGCGCAGCAGCTGCTGCAGTAGCAATGTTTCCTTCTCCAATGTCATGCTCCAGTTTCTTCCTCTTGTCATCTCCCTCCTCTGTAGCTGCCTTGTCCTCTTTCTCCTTCTCCTGCTCCGAGGACGACGTCTCCATCGCTTCCTCCTTGTCTTTGTCTGATGGGAACCAAGACAGAAATTTAACAGCTCTGGACACAAACGTGGCTCTGCGCTCATGCGTGGTTTTAAACCTTTGAACTCTGCAACAGAAAAGTTTTATATCTCTAAAATCTGCACGACCTGAGCTAAAAGATTGTGAAAGTCAATAAACCAGAATAACTGACAATAGTACTGACACGTTGTTTTCATCAGGTTTTACAAAATAAAAACACAAAACATTTTATTCCCCATTATGATCATTTTTATGGGCAAACTGAGAAAGCATTCCTTGTTCCTCTGGCGCCACATCACAAGTGGTACAAGGACGTCATTAGTGTACATCATGATGGCAGTGAAATAGAAGCCTTCGGTTTCTGTTGCAGAAAGAATCAAAATTCTTCTTTTAGATCTATTTCAACAGGATCAGGAAACACTCGATCACCTGCAGCCGTTTGTTTTTAAAGGGTTAAAGGTAAAGTTTCCACCTACAGGACGAGTATGTAGCTGCTGACCTATGTCATTTCTTCTTCACCAGGGTTAAAAGGTGAAGTTTCCACAGGTGGAATTAGTGAGCTCTTCTTTATCATCAAACAATCGATCGTGTTGTTCCACGGAAGAAAATCAGTTTTACGATTTTAAAAAGTATCTTTTTTAAACACTGTCTCGTTCCAGAGGATTTCGCAGTGCAGGTGGCGGTCCGGGGTCTGAGAGACAACAGATGGAGATTTTTAGAGACGATTAAACGACGACGGGTTGTTGTTTGTTGGACGTCATAAAAGATGCCATGCACATAGGATTATTTATTTTGTAAACTTCTTTAAATGTCCCCCTGACGCTCAGAGCTCAGTAACATTCTTCTTGTGAACCTGAGCTGTTGAATGAGCTCTGAGCTTATTGTTATCATTTTTATCATTATTATTATTATGGGGGCGGCAGTAGCTCAGTCCATAGGGACTTGGGTTGGGAATCGGAGGGTCGCCTGTTCAAGTCCCTGTCCGGACCAAATATGGAGCGTGAACTGGTAGCTGGAGAGGTGCCAGTTCACCTCCTGGGCACTGTCGAAGTGCCCTTGAGCAAGGCACTGAATCCCCAACCACTCGTGGCACCTGTCCAAGGCAGCCCTTCACTCTGACATCTCTCCACTTAGTACATGTACAGGTCCTGTTAAAAATATTACTGAAGTAATAATTATTTTTCCTTGTTTTTGCCTTTTTGGGGGTTTCAACATACTCGAAAATACGCTAATTTTGGCATGTGCTTCAGTCGCCTTGTGAATTTACATGTGATATGGCGTTGGTTGGTGGGCAAGGCAAAACGGCCCCTTAAAGAGCAGCCTCTGCAGCACGTTTCACCGTCAGGCAAAGAAAACAGTACATACATGTATCATGACCAGATGCAGAAAAAAAGTCTCTTGAACCCATTGCCCAAACCCAACAGGAAGTTTCCCACGTGTTGTGTTTTAATTCAATTCAATTCTTCATTTCAATTTTATTTATAAAGCCCAATATCACAAATCACAATTTGCCTCACAGGGCTTTACAGCATACGACATCCCTCTGTCCTTAGGACCCTCACAGCTGATCAGGAAAAACTCCCCAAAAAACCCTTTAACGGGGAAAAAACAGTAGAAACCTCAGGAAGAGCAACTGAGGAGGGATCCCTCTTCCAGGACGGACAGACGTGCAATAGATGTCATAAATGGTCCGAACTCCCCCAAACTTAACATGATTCATATTAGTCCCACCCTGAACACATTTTTTAACGAATATGTGCTACAGATTCAATCTGACTGGCTTCAGACTTGGTGAGCCTACGTGAGCCTGACTACCTTGTGATCAAAACAGGGGTTAAATCTACATTAAGAAATCTGAAATCTTTTCCGGAGCAGGGGGCTTGGTGTTGCGGACACAAAATGAAGAAATAGAAATTTATGTGTTGCAAAAGAACGTGTTTAGTATTAAAACTAATAAAAAGATTATAGCTTTAGTTGTTACTTTTCAGCTTAAACTTTTATAGTATAACAAGTTTATAAATAAAGATTAAACTTTCAGTGGTTACCAGACTGTTTGACTTATAGCTCCTACATCTCTTTTTTGCCTTGGTGCTATTTATTTTTAGAAGCTAAATCATTTAGGCTGTTTGCAAAATTGCATCGCGCTTGATGTGAATTAAACAGGCAGTTGCGTCAAAATTTCACCTCTGGGCAAGCATGTCATCATTGACATGGATCATATAACGTTGTGGTGGTGACTTTAAAACTTCAGCACAGAGCATTTTTAGTGCAACTTTCTCTCCAGCTCCGCCTGTGCTCTGTGTCTCAATGTGACATGATGTGAAAACATGCACAGGCGTCAGTGTTGATTGGCTATCACTTGTGCCGTGTAACCAATCAGAGGGGGCTGTAGGCGGGACATTGTTACAAAGCTCAGTGCATTGGGGACTGCAGGCAGGGAGGGAGTCGGCTGTATCAGAGCCGAAGGAGCGAGTTTTAAAACACATTTATTTGATCAGTGAGATGAAAAAACGTCTGATGCCGATTATGGTAAACAGGTTGTGTTTACTCACACACTGTGTGCCTAAATCATTTTCCCGGTTCACACATATATATATTTTTAGGGGCAAATGCGAGTGAAATGCTCGCACTGTAGAGCACTTCTGCCCGTGCCGGACAGAAACTAAGCCACGCCGGAAATCTGGCGCTGTGCCGGAGAACTTTAATCCCTGTCAAAAGTTGTAACAAGATATGCCCAATATTGAATGGCACATTTGCTGCGGAGTGTTAATTCTGAGGTCTCGTCATTGCTTTAACTTGGAAGTAAATGGTCCGACCTCCACCAAACTTCATATGATTCATATTAGTCCCGCCCTGAACACATTTAAATGACCATATTTTCTGATAGTCATAGCGCCATCTAGTGGCAACAGGAACTAGGTGTTATCAGACACTTCGATTTACCTCAAATTTAAATGCTGTGGTCAATATTTGATAAACAAAATCATGACATATCATGAGTGTGTTCTTCAGTGCCCTCTAGTGGAAAGAGGAAATTGTATTAAATGTGAAATAGGCCATTCCAGCACCCACACTTTATGAAAGACATGCCATGCGTGCAGTGTTCTACTATCACAAAATTGAACTGTCGTGTTAGCTGGCTGTGCGAGGGCCCGTTCATCGCTGGCTGCAGCTTTAATTATTATTATTATTATTATCATTAACCTGCTGAAGACGTCTTAGACTCCCCTCCGTCTTCACTCTCCTCCTCACGTTCCGACGCCTCCGCCCCTTCCTTCTTCACCTTGTCTGTGGACTCCATCTTGTCGCTCTTCTCTGCAGACTCACTGGGCTTCTCCGCCTCGTCCTTCAACTCCGCCTGAAGGATGAAGACATGATGTGTCAATGCCAGAGGAAGTACGACGCGCGCTGCAAGTCTGATTTGGAGATCTGACTTTAAATCGAGTCAAAGACATGATGACGTGAGACCACTGAAATGTGACGAAGAAAAAAAAACAGACCTCAAAGATGATCCAGGTACAGAAACTACGACAGGTAAATAAGACAGGTAAATGTGTCTAAGGTAACTACAACAGGTAAATAACTACGACAGGTAAATAGCTACGGCAGGTAAATGTGTCTGAGGTCGTTAGCTGGTAAACGCTGTGACGTTCAGGGCCAATAGGAAATAGGTCGTATTGTGACCCTGTCCACTTTTTGGGGGACAGTCAGTCAGTGTGATGTGGACTCAGTGTCTGATGCTGGTTAATGAACGATACTGAGAACGCCATCAGCAGAGCGAGGATGGTGTGAAGGTCACATCCAGCTGCCGGAACTTTCCAAACCAGAACACAAAGTGGGACAGAGGAAGAGGGTTCAGTCTGCTGATAAGAAACTAAACTTTATACTTGGGACCAGATTTTAAAGATGTGTTTTTGATAAAAGTTTTAATATCTGACTGACGTCTCATTAGTTTCAGTCTTAACGTGTGATTTGTTGACAATAAGAAAAATAATAATTAATGTCAGTTTGATCCTTTAAGATCAGCAGAACTTTACATCCTCCCACTCAAACACACAGGTATATACGACAGGTGTTCTTACCTTATCGGCCTGCTGGGAGTCTGAGTCCGTCTCCAACTTCTCTGTCTCACTGGTTTCTGCAGGTCACAAGTGTTGGACACGATTTAGCTCCGAGTCACAGACGAGAACTGGTTTATTCACCACACGTTTTTATACTGCTGAAAACCAAGAAACAGGCTGAGACTGTGTTTGTTCATTCATACATTCATTCAGTCATTCATTCATTCATGTTGGTAAATGTAGTTTCTAACAAGAGCTGTTGGTAATTGTTACTAGTTTCTTCTATGAATCAATTCAATCAATTTTATTTATAAAGCCCAATATCACAAATCACAATTTGCCTCACAGGGCTTTACAGCATACGACATCCCTCTGTCCTTATGACCCTCACAGCTGATCAGGAAAAACTCCCCAAAAAACCCTTTAATGGGGAAAAAACGGTAGAAACCTCAGGAAGAGCAACTGAGGAGGGATCCCTCTTCCAGGACGGACAGACGTGCAATAGATGTCGTACAGAACAGATCAGCATAATAAATTAACAGTAATCTGTATGACACAATGAGACAGAGAGAGAGAGAGAGAGAGAGAGGGAGAGAGGGAGAGAGAGAGAGGCAGGACAGACGGTAATGACAGTAGCTTACAACAACATTAATGAAAGTAATGATATTATAATAAGCTTCTAACGAGAGCTGTTTGGTAAACATTGTAGTTTCTAACGAAAGCTGCTTGGTAAACGTAGTTTCTAACGAAAGCTGTTTGGTAAACGTTGTAGTTTCTAACGAGAGCTGTTTGGTAAACGTTGTAGTTTCAAACGAGAGCTGCTTGGTAAATGGAGTTTCTAAAAGAGCTGTTTGGTAAACGTTGTAGTTTCTAACACTAAGAGAGAACTCGATGCTGCAAGTGCCAAAACTCGGGTCAACGTCGGCTCCGCTTTCGAGCGATGGCGAAGACTGTTGCAGCTTCATCCTGAGCCTAAAAAGGGACGAGATGGTCACAGAGTTTCTGCTGGACAGGTATTTTTAGTTTGCCTCTCATGTAACATAGGCTATAACATTATATATGACAACACAGCATCAAGTTGCCAATGGCTAACATTAGCCTACTGTAGCCTACTGTAGCTTGAGCCTCTGTATTATGTTTTTTGCCAGTCACCAGTACTATCTAACGCTAGAGCTTATGTTATATTATAAAACTCATCAGTCATCACTGACCCTGAATAAGTTTCAAAACTTGGGGTTGCGTTCAACTGTGCAGGACAGGTAACGTTGTGTTTAGTTTGCTTCCAATATAACATATAACGTTATACGACAACACAGCATCCAGTTGCTAATGCCTAATGTTAGCCTACTGTAACGTAGCCTCTGAAAGATTAATGTTATCTTCCTTGTGCGTTTCCACTTACCAGTAACATTAAGGCTACTATCTAATGTTAGCACTGTATCCTTATTCTAAAACTCATCAGTCATCACTGACTCTGGTTGAGTTTTAAAACTCCGGGGTTACGTTATACTGTCTTGGTTGTAATGTAACACTCGCTCTCCTTGTTGCAGGAGGTGGGGGATGGGACTTTGGAGGGAGGCAGGAGTTGTGGATGTTCAAATTTTTTCTAAGTGCTGTGTGAAATGCAAGAAAGGTAAGGGTTGCTTTAATGGTCTTAATATTGACTGAGTGTGTGTGTTGTGTGTGTGTGTGTGTGTGTGTGTGTGTGTGTGCTTAAGTCCAGGCGACATATTCAACGCTTTCAGTCACAGCTGTATCTCAGAAGTGTTAATGAGGGGAAACCAACAACTCGTGTGTGATTTCAATATTTTAAGGAGCTCAGATTGGATGAAACACAAAGAGATCAGCACACTGTGATGACCCAGTTTACAGTTGCTCCTCCTCCTCCTCCCCATCTGCCACTGTTGTTTTTAATCCGCTGGTTACCACGGCAATATGATGCTCAGACGCCCCCCCCCCCCCCCCCCGGAACAAACTGAGATGTGTCTAATCTTCAAATGAAAACGACACAGACTCATCGTGTCAGTGTCATGTTAATTCAAAGATGGAGGAAAAAGAAGAGATGATGATGTCCAGTGCTCCGTCAGCACCAACATGTCGTCTCACTCAGTAGTAATCTGATACTATCTGCTGCCCTCTGGTGGCTGCAGGTGTCACTACAAGTAATGAGACTATATGCGACACGACAACACGCTCTGCTTCTTCTTCTACTGTTATAAACTATGTTCCTGCTGTGTTTCTAACACTAACCAGTCTTTTCTGGTTCGTCTGGGGCGGTGCCTGCAATGCCACTGCTCTCCAGGCCGAAGGCGGGGTCCACCTTCCCTGTGCTCCTGGCCGCCTCCTGCACTTTCTTCACGTGAGCCTCCACCAACTCAGCTGGCACCTCCTCACGTACTCGGGAGAACTCCTCTGCAGAAAGACAGAGGACAGTTGAGAAGACACTGATCTGTTAGAGACTGATTTAATCCAGCTCTGGTGTTCCCATACGGCCTCAGTTCTTTGTCTATCTTTATTAAAACTCCAGTGTGTCAGATTCAGGAGGACTACAAATTACAGATTACAACCAGATGAAACTACTCCTGGTCAGAATTCCTTCAGTGTTGATTGTTGAGGAGCTGAACTATCCACAGAGGTCTCTTCCTCTCAGAAACACACACACCAGCTCATTTACACCAGGAAACACTGTCAGTGTTTCTTTGATGCTGCTCATGTGGAGGAGCTGCTGATTATGAACACATGAACGTCTCTATCTAGAGTCAGTGTCTGGTTTGTCCGTTCTGGGCTCTTATAGAAACATGGCAGTGCAACATGGTGATCTCATGGTGACCTGCTCCCTGTGTAGATATAAACGAGTCATTCTGAGGTAATCAGAACACAACCATTAGATTAGATTTAAATCTTTAAAGCTTTAAGATTCGGGTTAGAGAAATGTAGAGTTCTTTATTATTAATTCCACATATAGTTTTTAAGCTCACAAGCTTTGACTCGTTTTAGTGTTTTCTTTTTTTTATTCTTTTATCAACTGTGAGTGCATCTGTTGATCTGGAGAGCTGCTGCGTACAACTGGCCGTACCTAGAGCTGCTCTGGCGGCAGCAGATGCCACCCTGGGGTCAACCACAGAGGCCAGGAAGGCGACAGTGCTCATGACTGGGTTTCCAGACTGGCTGAAGGGTATGGGCTGGTAGGCCAGAGGGCCCAGGGCCGCCTCAGTGCTCTCTATGTATGGGTCCTCAATGGGCAGCCGCAGGAAGTGCAGGATACACTCGTCCTGGGTGCGTGAACCGATGTGCTCAGACACTTTGTTCCAATCGTCTTTAAACATCTCCAGGGCCTGCAAGAGGCAAGGGGAGTCATATTATCTTGTCAAAGATGTGTTCAAGATCACACAGAGACTGAAGGATGGGAGGACAGACATACAGACACAAGGGTCAGATGGATGGATGGATGGAGGGAGGGAGGGAGGGAAGGAGGAGGCTTATGTACTGTGGAAAGGAGGACAATGGTAGAGAAAAAATAAGGACAGATGATCGTAGGTGGGCACAAAGGAGACATCTGACATCATAAGAGGAGTAAAGGTCACATGTACAGAAGAGACACAGGAGGTGTGGAGAATGGAAGGAGACAAACTGGAGAGGTGACAAAGGATACAGATGAACGACATGAAACAAGTGCGATAAACACATTTAGTTTCCATCAGTATTTATGGAACAACAGTTTGAGTGATCAGAAGAGATTCACCTCCAGCAGCAGCAGAGTCTCCTGCTCCGTCCAATCCCTGGTGGAGTTACCTGTTTTACCCTGCAG
The DNA here is from genome assembly GCF_011397635.1 of Epinephelus fuscoguttatus. Taxonomy (NCBI): domain Eukaryota; kingdom Metazoa; phylum Chordata; class Actinopteri; order Perciformes; family Serranidae; genus Epinephelus; species Epinephelus fuscoguttatus. The sequence continues at coordinate 56,048 of NC_064759.1, read as the reverse complement.
GGAACCAAAACCAAATGATCACATAAAGCTTGATGACAGAACTACGAGAACACGAATTAGAAAAGGTTTGAAATTATTTTGATTGACAGACTCCAATGAGTGAGAACAAGAGGCTACTTGACAGGCTTGTTTCCTGTTTACTCCTTCATCCATCATCTCAAGTTTAATTATTACACGCATAACGTATTACATGTTGTGAAGTGAGTCATGTGCCGACCTTCAGATTTTTCTTGTTGTAGAGGTCGGTGCGAAGGCCAAAGTTCTGCAGGTCGATGGCCTTGTCTTTGCCTTTGTCTGCAAAGTTGGGCATCGGCTGCTGAGGAGGAATCTAGAAGAATGAAACCCAGAATGAGCGAAGTTCTTTTTTTAGTCTGTTTTCTTCCATCACTCCCTCAGGTTTATTTTAGCTGTCCTTACCGGTGGGGGTCTGTGGTTCAGGGGCATGAGACCAGATGGTGTGTCCGCCAGCACGGTGAAGTGAGGAGTGGGTGGAGGTCCCATGGGTAATGGGCGGCTCTCAGAGTCCACCTGGTAGTTCACCAAACCCCACTGCTCCAAAAACGCGTGAACTCTGGAGACACACAGCACGGACATTTAATATACTTTGATTCAGTTCATTAAATGTTTGTAGTCTGTTTAACTATGTGTCTGTGACATCACATCACTGTGGTTATCTTCACTCTAACCCTAACCACAGCCAATGTCACATTATCAAACTAAAACAGTTGTTAGAGTAACAGAAGAAGCAGCAGCTGTGGGATTAAACTAACCCAGGACCATCATTTCATAATAATCTCTCTTTCAGTAAGACTAAACCTAACTCTGTTTTCTGTATAGCACCAGATCACAACAGAAGTCATGTAAGGTCACCTTTCCTGTAGAACAGGTCTATACCCTGTCCTTTTATTAAACTAACTAAATAGCCTTATGTTATTTATCTTGTTAATCTTGTTAATAAAAATCTTTGCTCACCTCATGATGGCGCAGACGTCCCCAGTCAAGTTCCTGCGACAGGAGGTGGAGGTGAGGTACTCCTGAGGGTTCAGGCGATATGTGTCGATCATGAAGTTACGGTAAGCCAGGTATCTGTTGGAGACCACCATGACAGATAATCTATTACAGTGAGTCTGCAGCAACACGTCATACAAAAACCACACCTCTGAAACACGTCTGTTTTGGTGTCATTTGTAAAATTGCGTATGAGCTCACATCTCTGGAGTCTTGGATTTGTTCTTTCCATTGAAAAACTCTGGCAGAGCTCTTCTTTCGATCTCATGGATGCTGACAGGAAACAGAACAAAGATTTAAAATGACTCTTTGTGACCTGCTGTAACTGTTGTTCTTCTACCTACCTACCTTCGACCTAAGAGTCAGACTGATATGACCCAGTGTTTAATCTTGAACTGTGGTTTATTCAGATGAATAAAAAGATCAGTGTTGTTACCAACCCTAAAAAACAGATGTACAGGAGTCCGAGGCCTTCTGTTCTCACAACAACTAGGGATGCACCGAAATGAAAATTTGTGGCCGAAGCCGAATAGTATTAAACGCTTGGCCGAATACCAAGTACCAAATACCTAATATCGTTGTTTAGTTTTTCATTAGTTTTTGCAGATGACCCCCCTCCAGATTAGTGTTGTCACGGTACCAAAATTGGATCCCACTGTACAATACCAATGAAAATATCATGGTTCTGAGTAGTATCATGATACCACAATGAAATTGAGGCAGATGTGCCTTTTGTCATTTATGAAAAGATCACTTTTCTATGATTTAAGCCTATTTTGCTCGCTCAAAACTATTTTAGTCGCAAATGCGAGTGCAGTGAGGGACGGATCGCCACACTGCTGATATTCTACTCTGCGCATCATGGCACGCTGTTTGATTGCGTTATCAAAACATGCCGCTATTATTCGGCCTTGCTTTTAACTTATTCCACCGAATACCGAATGTGTGTTTTTTTGCAATATTCGGCTGAATATATTCGGTTACCGAATATTCGGTGCATCCCTAACTTCAACACAAGAGACATCTGAAAAGTAAACCCATGGTCATTCCTCAGCACTTACCAGTTGTAGTCAAACCAGGCGCTGTAGCTGGGGATTATGATGTGGTGAGTCTGCTCAGTCACATTGTCCTCGCCAGCGTCCATCAGTCGGTTGATTTCAGCTTTGCCCTGTTCCTCCTCGTCCTGCACAAAGAGTCAGCCACCAAACGATGCAAATAAAAACCAACATCCTCCATCTACACCAACACAAGATGATCTTCCAGAAATATTCCATGCTGGAAAAAAATATTTTCACAGAACTCCACCTTCCTCCTAGCCTGGCGTTGCCAGACCCAATTTGCAAAACGCGAATGGGTCTGGGCATGGAGTGTACATTTCATCTATCCCCGAGGGGCGGTATCAACGGCTGTCACTCAAAGTGCCCCTTCACGCAATTGGAAAGACGGAAAACCAATCAGAGTAAACGAAACATGTGATGTAGGCTGGCACAACGCCACTGTAAACAGACCAGCAAGCTGCAGTGGAGATGAGCTGTGATGATGTCTGGCAAAGAGTGTTGCCGTCTTTGCAGATTTCCTCCTCATTGTGGAGTTGCATGGCTGTGACTCCCAGTTTGGTCGCTTCCCTGACATACTCCTCCATGAGAGCAACTAGCAGAGAAACAATAGCCACTGGGTTTTCACTGAGTCCCATCTTTTTCCCGATTAATGGAGCCAGTTGGTAAATTAAACTTTTACCAAACCCTGTAGGAAGGATGGCAAACACATCCTTTTTTTCAATAAAAGCTTTCAGTGCAGCCGTTAGTTCTGCTTTTAAAGAAAATGTACATTCCAGTTCGTTCAACACATTTACCATCGCAGTTTCAAAATTAGAAGCCATGTTGGCTGTTTATGAAATGCATTCACTCTGCTCCTTGTCCCTCCTATTCTGATGATGTGCCCGCCCCAAAGTAATAAACAGTTGTGATGGTAAGCTTTAACCGATGCCAGAATGCGCCTCTATGACTGCACGGCCAGACCGATCTGTGGAGCGAAATCGAATATGAGCTCGCGAGATTAGGATGGTTTCCCCAGGCTACCTTCCTCCACCAGTGTAGTTGGAAATAAAGACCAGAGGAGCTCTGGAGCTAAAGGTAGGTGTGTGGATATGCTAATGACACGTGAGATGAGCAGGGCTGTAAAGTTCTGGCCGACCGTTTGGTTGTTATGCTTTTATCTGGTCGGACTATCATCAGGATGTGTGAGGGCCCGGTGTTGTTGAGCACTTGTGTTCATCCTCTGTGATAGCTGCTCTTTGCTGTGTTTGTTCCGCCACTTCTCCACTGCGATTGGATGAGTAGTGATGACAGTGACGAGTGCAGACGAGTCGGCGTTTCACTAACGTCACATTTAGTGATTCAGGTTTTAAGGTTCATATGACAGAAAACTAAACTGTTAAGAGAGACTTGGAACTGATGTGACGTCACTCTGACCACATCTGGCGATACACTCTCACTCCATCTACCTCCATCTACAGACATCAGCCATCTTACTGTCTCCACCTACCTCCATCTACAGACATCAGCCATCTTACTGTCTCCACCTACCTCCATCTACAGACATCAGCCATCTTACTCTGTCTCCACCTACCTCCACCTACAGACATCAGCCATCTTACCTGTCTCCACCTACCTCCATCTACAGACATCAGCCATCTTACTCTGTCTCCACCTACCTCCACCTACAGACATCAGCCATCTTACCTTTCCACCGGACACCACAGAGTCATCCTCCATGTCATCTGGAAAAAACAGAAGAACTAATTTTAGTTTAGAAACATGACAGAGATACTGACACTGAAAAAATGTAGAAATTGATCAATATAAATGATGTAGGAATCGATCAATATAAATGATGTAGGAATTGATCAGTGTCATTGATCCGTCAATGAATAGATGAGTTACTGATACATACCCAGGTCAGCCACATTCCCTCCCTTCACTGGAGTGTTCTCACTGTCTTTCTTTGAAGTTGCTGTCGACAGAACAAAGATTTAAAAAGTCGGCTGCTGAAAAAAATAAGATACTAAATATAATTTTAACAGAGACAGCGCACCGGGGTACCGATGGCTGCCGCGGGTGGAGGTATTAACTGTCACTGTGGTTTGTTAGTAGGACTGTGAAACACAGACTGATGGGGGAGGACGTTTCTGTATAAGGGGAACAAACCAGATGGGACCTGGTCTACAGAGATCCTCTTCAGTCAGGACTGTGTGTGTGTTTTAATGATAATCTTTAAAGAGAACCTCTGATTGTTAATAAAATCAAACACAGGCCGCTTTCTGATGGTCAGTGTCGGTGGGACAATCTGAGGATCTTCTTCTGAACTGTGTGGACGTTCAGTGTGCAGGAACCACCCAGACAATACCAGACAGAGAGCACACCACAGATTAATTTTATAATAAATACATGAAATGAACGCATGAATGAATAGGGTTCATCACTCAGATAAAAACAAGAAGAGTAAAAACAACAAGAGTCAAAAGAAAAAAAATCTGCACACCCTTAAAAATCAGATGAAACAGAATGTTGTTGTTCAGACGGAGACGGCCTCCAATCAGGTTCACTAATAATTACCATGTAAATGTATGAATTTAATATGTTGGCTGATATATTTAAGAAATGTATGATAAATATATAATGAATATATTAGGGGTGCACGATAACAGGAAATTATTACATAATTCCGATAAGTCCAATATCATGACGAATAGCCCCAATAATATATATAATTTTGTCGGCACGGCAGTGCCCACTCCCACTATGACACCTGAATGGCCTGCAGTGTATGCTGCGTTCAAGTGACGTTGGCATAATCAGAAAAACTCTTTCTGACTGGGAAATTTCAAGAATACCCCCATATGTCGGAAAAACAACTCGTTAACTCGGTCATAATTTTGGTAGTTGCTGACTTGAATTGATATCCACAATATTTTTCCACATGTTACACATAAACAATAGAAACATGAACTTAAAAAGGCAGAAAGAACGACAAGCAAACGTAGGAACAGGGAATTTCCATCACACTGCAGCACAACGAGCATGCAGCACAGCGTCAGCATGTTTACGTTTGAAAACAGAGAAGATGGCGTCGATTGTGTGAGACTTCTCAAAGTTTCCGAACAAGACAGTTTGCTGGTTATTTGTAACAAATGTTCCAAGCGAGTTCCACGAGGAAGGGAAAGTAGCACAAGCTTCAATACTTCAAACATGATCAGTCACCTGAAACATAACCATCGCTTTGAAGGAGTATTGAAAGCATATGAGGACGCCGGGGCTGCTAAAGACGCTAGCAACTTAAAGCCAGCCGCAAAGAAGCCACCGGGACTTACACACATTGGCGAGGCTTTCGAAAAAGTAAAAGAAATTTGCCAGAAATGACCCACGGACTAAGGCTATTGAAGATTTAATCATGGAAATGATGGCGCTTGACGACCAGCCCTTCACCCTCGTTGAGGACAGAGGCTTTTCTCGTTTGATTAACCACTTAAAGACACAGTTTACAATGCAGAGTTGCCGCTACTTTTCTGATGTGCGCCTTCCAGCTAAGTATGATGCGATCTCCAAATGTATTCACACTTTGATTGATAACAACGTGAAAGACATAAACTTCACCATGGATATATGGACTTTTGATGTCAGCCCTGTAAGCATGATGAGTCTGACCGTGCAGTGGTTAAATACAGACTTTCAACTATACAGAGCGGTGTTGCAGTCCCAGGAGCTGCCCGGCTCACAGGTACAATGATTCACCGGACTTTTGAAACTATGCTACAGCAGTGGAATATTAAGGAGATGGTGCATGTTGTCTTACGAAATAATGCGCGTAATCTGGAAAAGGCAATGAATGAGTGCGGTGTTGCAAGCCTCGGCTGCATGGCCCACTCTTTACAACTTGCTGTGAACGAACAAGCGCTTGTTTTCTGCTGCTAGACACGTGATGACCGAGGAAAGAAAGACTTGCATGCGAAAAGGCAGAGACGCTGCTTTTCATTAAAAACAAAATCTTGCCCTGATCCATCAAGAGGTACAAGGGTAGATAAATAGTTCCCCTGTAAGTCATTAAGGAACCAAAAGTTTGAGTGTTGAGAATACAGTGTGATATCAGGTCAGAACCCTCTCTCTTTTTGTCTCTCTCTCTCACACACACACAGACAGACACACTCTCTCTGACACACACACACACAGACGTGCACACTCACTCACTCACTCACTCACTCACTCACTCTTGCTGTCTCTCTTCTAATATGAGATAAAAGAACTGAACCTCATTTACCTTAGTGAAAAGGTATTCATTTGAATGGAAAAATAAGCCAAAATCCTTTAAACTTATTTTTTTTGTTACTATGGAATGCAGTTTTTCCAGTTTGTTTACACAGTCGAGTCTAACTTGTCAGTATTTTTTTTTACTGTTATTGAGGAATGCACTTTATTAATTTGTTTACATAGACATATCTAACTTGTGTCAGTGCATTATTATTTTTGTTTAAGAATGCACTTTTTCAGACTGTGTTTACATAGAAATTTTTGAATCTAACTTGTTCAGTGCAATCATTTTCTATATGTAGTTATTTTTTTTTTGAACTTCTGGAATGAACTTTTTCAGTTTGTAATCCCGATGCATGTATTTGCATCAGTTTAAGGGGCCTTTATTATTATATCAGTAAGTAATGCACCTTATTTAAATTGATGTTCATTTGAGATATCAAATGTTTTTTTTGTTTGATATCTTTTCGAAAATGTTTGAGATGCTTGCCAATATTTTTTCATTGGATAAAATAAATATCTCTTCATTTAAAGGGTCAAAACTGTTTTGGTTTTGTTTATAGTATTGATATCATGATATATATATATATATACACACACATACAGTACAGGCCAAAAGTTTGGACACACCTTCTCATTCAATGCGTTCTCTTTATTTTCATGACTATTTACATTGTAGATTCTCACTGAAGGCATCAAAACTATGAATGAACACATGTGGAGTTATGTACTTAACAAAAAAAGGTGAAATAACTGAAAACATGTTTTATATTCTAGTTTCTTCAAAATAGCCACCCTTTGCTCTGATTACTGCTTTGCACACTCTTGGCATTCTCTCCATGAGCTTCAAGAGGTAGTCACCTGAAATGGTTTTCCAACAGTCTTGAAGGAGTTCCCAGAGGTGTTTAGCACTTGTTGGCCCCTTTGCCTTCACTCTGCGGTCCAGCTCACCCCAAACCATCTCCATTGGGTTCAGGTCCGGTGACTGTGGAGGCCAGGTCATCTGCCGCAGCACTCCATCACTCTCCTTCTTGGTCAAATAGCCCTTACACAGCCTGGAGGTGTGTTTGGGGTCATTGTCCTGTTGAAAATAAATGATCGTCAACTAAACGCAAACCGGATGGGATGGCATGTCGCTGCAGGATGCTGTGGTAGCCATGCTGGTTCAGTGTGCCTTCAATTTTGAATAAATCCCCAACAGTGTCACCAGCAAAACACCCCCACACCATCACACCTCCTCCTCCATGCTTCACAGTGGGAACCAGGCATGTGGAATCCATCCGTTCACCTTTTCTGCGTCTCACAAAGACACGGCAGTTGGAACCAAAGATCTCAAATTTGGACTCATCAGACCAAAGCACAGATTTCCACTGGTCTAATGTCCATTCCTTGTGTTTCTTGGCCCAAACAAATCTCTTCTGCTTGTTGCCTCCTTAGCAGTGGTTTCCTAGCAGCTATTTGACCATGAAGGCCTGATTCGCGCAGTCTCCTCTTAACAGTTGTTCTAGAGATGGGTCTGCTGCTAGAACTCTGTGTGGCATTCATCTGGTCTCTGATCTGAGCTGCTGTTAACTTCCGATTTCTGAGGCTGGTGACTCGGATGAACTTATCCTCAGAAGCAGAGGTGACTCTTGGTCTTCCTTTCCTGGGTCGGTCCTCATGTGTGCCAGTTTCGTTGTAGCGCTTGATGGTTTTTGCGACTCCACTTGGGGACACTTTTAAAGTTTTTGCAATTTTCCGGACTGACTGACCTTCATTTCTTAAAGTAATGATGGCCACTCGTTTTTCTTTAGTTAGCTGATTGGTTCTTGGCATAATATGAATTTTAACAGTTGTCCAATAGGGCTGTCGGCTGTGTATTAACCTGACTTCTGCACAACACAACTGATGGTCCCAACCCCATTGATAAAGCAAGAAATTCCACTAATTAACCCTGATAAGGCACACCTGTGAAGTGGAAACCATTTCAGGTGACTACCTCTTGGAGCTCATGGAGAGAATGCCAAGAGTGTGCAAAGCAGTAATCAGAGCAAAGGGTGGCTATTTTGAAGAAACTAGAATATAAAACATGTTTTCAGTTATTTCACCTTTTTTTGTTAAGTACATAACTCCACATGTGTTCATTCATAGTTTTGATGCCTTCAGTGAGAATCTACAATGTAAATAGTCATGAAAATAAAGAAAATGCATTGAATGAGAAGGTGTGTCCAAACTTTTGGCCTGTACTGTATGTGTGTGTGTGTTATCAGTATCGGTTTAAAAGAAAAGTTATCATGCAGCCCTAGAATATATGATTAATATATAATAAATATATGATAATATATTCACGATACATATATAATAAATATATGACAAATATATGTTGGCTGCAGCTCGATGTCACATTAACAACTTATCATGGTTACTGTTACAAAGGTTCTTCCTCATGTCTCCTCCTCTTTCTCATGTCTCCTCCTCTCCGTCAACTTAATTATATTTAAATCAATCTGAGTTTTGGACTGTTTGTCAGAATGATGTAAAGATGGGATGATGTCACCCTGGGAACACCAGATCTTTTTCTAGATAAACAATTGATCAAATTGATGATTAATAAAAAGGTTAGTAATAATTATTCCTACTTTGGCGTTGGATGGCAAGTTGCCACGGTACATGATGACATCATTGTAAAAAACGTTCACTGAGCATGATCAGGCTGAGGAAGAGTCCATCTTAGCCCCTCCCCCGGCACGTACCATTCTTAGACATGCTGCCTTCTTCAATGCTGGCACCAGCTGAAGAGTCATCCATGTCCTTGGTCATGTCCTCCTCCGTGTCCTCCTCTTCGCCTCTGTGGCCCCGACGCTTCCAGTGAGGCCCCGGGTTCCTGACACCAAACAAAGAGTCACAGTCAGTGAGACGACATAGGAAGTGGACGTGTCTCAGACATTCAGCTGTACAGACTATAATAAGTCAGTGTTATTAGTAGGGGCTACATTAGTGACAGGACAGGAGACCAGGGGCCACGTTAGTGACAGGACAGGAGACCAGGGGCCACATAAGAGACAGGACACAAGACCAGGTGCCACGTTAGTGACAGGACAGGAGATCAGGGGCCACATTAGTGACGGGACAGGAGACCAGGTGCCACGTTAGTGACAGGACAGGAGACCAGGCCCACATAAGAGACAGGACACAAGACCAGGTGCCACGTTAGTGACAGGACAGGAGATCAGGGGCCACGTTAGTGACAGGACAGGAGACCAAGTGCCACGTTAGTGACAGGACAGGAGATCAGGGGCCACGTTAGTGACAGGACAGGAGATCAGGGGCCACATTAGTGACAGGACAGGAGACCAGGTGCCACGTTAGTGACAGGACAGGAGATCAGGGGCCACATTAGTGACAGGACAGGAGACCAGGTGCCACGTTAGTGACAGGACAGGAGATCAGGAGCCACGTTAGTGACAGGACAGGAGACCAGGTGCCACGTTAGTGACAGGACAGGAGATCAGGGGCCACGTTAGTGACAGGACAGGAGACCAGGTGCCACGTTAGTGACAGGACAGGAGATCAGGGGCCACGTTAGTGACAGGACAGGAGACCAGGTGCCACGTTAGTGACAGGACAGGAGATCAGGAGCCACGTTAGTGACAGGACAGGAGAACAGAGGCCACATAAGAGACAGGACACAAGACCAGGTGCCACGTTAGTGACAGGACAGGAGATCAGGGGCCACATTAGTGACGGGACAGGAGACCAGGTGCCACGTTAGTGACAGGACAGGAGACCAGGTGCCACGTTAGTGACAGGACAGGAGACCAGGTGCCACGTTAGTGACAGGACAGGAGACCAGGTGCCACGTTAGTGACAGGACAGGAGATCAGGAGCCACGTTAGTGACAGGACAGGAGACCAGAGGCCACATAAGAGACAGGACACAAGACCAGGTGCCACGTTAGTGACAGGACAGGAGATCAGGGGCCACATTAGTGACGGGACAGGAGACCAGGTGCCACGTTAGTGACAGGACAGGAGACCAGGGGCCACATAAGAGACAGGACACAAGACCAGGTGCCACGTTAGTGACAGGACAGGAGATCAGGGGCCACATTAGTGACGGGACAGGAGACCAGGTGCCACGTTAGTGACAGGACAGGAGACCAGGCCCACATAAGAGACAGGACACAAGACCAGGTGCCACGTTAGTGACAGGACAGGAGACCAGGGGCCACATAAGAGACAGGACACAAGACCAGGTGCCACGTTAGTGACAGGACAGGAGATCAGGGGCCACATTAGTGACAGGACAGGAGATCAGGAGCCACGTTAGTGACAGGACAGGAGATCAGGGGCCACATAAGAGACAGGACACAAGACCAGGTGCCACGTTAGTGACAGGACAGGAGATCAGGGGCCACATTAGTGACGGGACAGGAGACCAGGTGCCACGTTAGTGACAGGACAGGAGATCAGGAGCCACGTTAGTGACAGGACAGGAGACCAGGTGCCACGTTAGTGACAGGACAGGAGATCAGGGGCCACGTTAGTGACAGGACAGGAGACCAGGTGCCACGTTAGTGACAGGACAGGAGATCAGGAGCCACGTTAGTGACAGGACAGGAGACCAGGGGCCACATAAGAGACAGGACACAAGACCAGGTGCCACGTTAGTGACAGGACAGGAGATCAGGGGCCACATTAGTGACGGGACACAAGACCAGGTGCCACGTTAGTGACAGGACAGGAGACCAGGGACCACATAAGAGACAGGACACAAGACCAGGTGCCACGTTAGTGACAGGACAGGAGATCAGGTGCCACATTAGTGACAGGACAGGAGATCAGGAGCCACGTTAGTGACAGGACAGGAGATCAGGAGCCACGTTAGTAACAGGACAGGAGACCAGGGGCCACATAAGAGACAGGACACAAGACCAGGTGCCACGTTAGTGACAGGACAGGAGACCAGGGGCCACATAAGAGACAGGACACAAGACCAGGTGCCACGTTAGTGACAGGACAGGAGATCAGGGGCCACATTAGTGACAGGACAGGAGACCAGGTGCCACGTTAGTGACAGGACAGGAGATCAGGAGCCACGTTAGTGACAGGACAGGAGATCAGGGGCCACATTAGTGACAGAACAGGAGACCAGGGGCCACATAAGAGACAGGACACAAGACCAGGTGCCATGTTAGTGAAAGGACAGGAGATCAGGGGCCACATTAGTGACAGAACAGGAGACCAGGGGCCACATAAGAGACAGGACACAAGACCAGGTGCCATGTTAGTGAAAGGACAGGAGATCAGGGGCCAGTTGCAGCAGTCTTGCACAGGTAAGGTGTATGCAGGGGTGCTTGTAGTATTTTAAATTATTTGGGGCCCCTTGATCGGCCCCTGTTTGATAAACCAGCTGTATTTTGATATCGTAATATTTATCACCATATTTACATGAGAAAAAGTTTCAGTTGAATCAGTTTATGTTGAGTGAGTTAGAATGTGCTGGGAGACCTGGCCCCCTGTCATGAGCCAGATTTGGCCCACGAACCATAAGTTGAGCATCAGAGCTGCTTACACACTGGTGACCTTTTTCTCTATCAGGTACAATCTGAGGAGGAAACGGTGTGTTCAGGACAGGAAGTAACACAGGATCTGTTTGAGTTTGGGTTTTATCCTTCATCATTCACAGACCAAGTTGTAAAAGACAAATATTCAGCCTTTAAATCTTGGCTCTACATCTGGATATAAAAGGGAAGATGAGAAAGTGGCATCCTTACCCCTTCTTTCCTCCCTTCTTGCGGGACTCAGCAGGAGTGCTGGGCGGTGAGGGTGAGCGCCTCCTCTTCTTCCCCGCAGAGTTGGCCTTGCGCTCCTTGCGATCGGGTGTACGGGAAGACTGATCAGACAAACGCCGTGCAGCGCAGGGAGCGAGGGATGGAGGATGAGAGAAAGAGCGGCAGAATGAGAGGATGGATCGGTTTCACACAGAAGGAGGGGGAGTGGTGGGAGAACGACGGCGGCAGGGGGTGGGGGGTGGGGGGGTGGAAGGGGTGGGGTGGGGGGTGCTGTGGTGGTGGAGGAGACAAGCAGGGTTCCTGTTTCCTGTCGTTTAATTCAAAATACAGAGCTACAGGGACGATGTTTGTCTGTTAACGTCGTCCTGACTCCCTCATCTGCCAAGATCCAATTCTTCCACTGGATTATAATGAAAACAAGTATTGATTAGGAATGGGCAGCACAAGCAAAAACACTATTCGAAAATCATGGCAACTATTCAACGATTTTTTTGAATAATCCCCCCCCCCCCCCCCTCGGAGCCACGCACAGAGATTCATTCATCATTACGGCCGGGCTCCACTGGCTGCAAAGTGTCACGGCGTATTCATTTGGGCTCCACTGACTGCGTACGGAAGCGACACATAGAGAAGCCAGCGGGGTTGTTTACCGTTTGCTGAGCCGAGAGGCTGCCTGTAGGCTGCATGAAATGTTAAAGCATTTTCCACCTAAGTTATTACATATATTTGAGTTACCTACAAGTTAGAAAAAATAATAGAAGAGCCGCATAAAATAAAAAGTTGTCACGCGACAGATGGGGGGTGTCACGCTGCTCCCGTTGCTAGTGCAGCCGCTGTAATTGATTAACAGGGGGGCGAGCTGCTACGGGACTCGCGCTGCAGACGTGTCGTGCCGCTGACAGGCCCGGTGGACCCCGGCCGTACGGTTCCTCGTCGCTTCCTGCGTGCCTCGCTCTCAACTGACTGTGCATACTTGTTGTAGACGTGTGATACGCAAGCTTTGCCTCACAGAGTTTGCACTGCACCTCATTTTCGTTTATTTTGTCGAAGTTGTTCCACACGGAACTTTTTGATGACTGTAGTAGTCTCTGCATGTTTCTCCTGTTTGTAAAAGAGCATCAAACTAGCTGGTAGCCCATCTCACACCGCTGTAGCAATCCTAGACTGCCCTCATGCGGTTAGGAGCTGAATTGCATGTCAAATAAAGGGGGGAAATAAGACGGCGAATAGTAATAGTCGCATTAAAAAAAAATCGATTTTTCAAAATAAAATGACTATTCGAAAATTGTGACCTATCCCTAGTATTTATGATCAGTCAGATGATCTTCACTAATGAACACCACAAACTAGACCAAGGTCACATAACCCAATGTCATCGCCGCAACCAGGCCGTAAACAAACTACACCACGGTCACAAGACTCAACGTTACCGCCACAACCAGGCCGTAAACAAACTACACCATGGTCACATGACTCAACGTTACCGCCACAACCAGGCCGTAAACAAACTACACCAGGATCACATGAATTAGCGTCACAGCCACAACCAGGCTGTAAACAAACTACACCACGGTCAGATGACTCAACGTCACCGCCACAACCAAGCCGTAAACAAACACCACGGTCATATGACTTAGTGTCTCCACCACAACCGGGCGGTAAGCAAACTACACCACGGTCACATGGCTTAACGTCACCGCCACAACCAGGCCGTAAACAAACTACACCACGGTCACATGATTCAACGTTACCGCCACAACCAGGCCGTAAACAAACTACACCATGGTCACATGACTTAACGTCATCGCTACAACCAGGCTGTAAACAAACTACACCACGGTCACAAGACTCAACGTTACCGCCACAACCAGGCCGTAAACAAACTACACCACGGTCACATAACTCAACGTCATCGCCACAACCAGGCCGTAAACAAACACCACGGTCACGGTCACATGAATTAGCGTCACAGCCACAACCAGGAGGTAAGCAAGCTACACCACGGTCACATGACTCAGTGTCACCGCCACAACCAAGCTGTAAACAAACACCACGGTCACATGAGCGTCATAAGCGTCACAGCCACAACCAGGCTGTAAACAAACTACACCACGGTCACATGACTTAACGTCACCGCCCCAACCAGGCTGTAAACAAACTACACTGACCTGGAAAACCTCGCAGCCATTTTTATTTGTTATAGTGCAAAATCCAACTTATAAAGCTCTAAATGGTCAAGCTCCGTCATATCTTAGAGAGCTCATAGTGCCTTATTATCCCACCAGAACACTGCGCTCTGAGAACACAGGGTTACTCGTGGTCCCTAAAGTCTCCAAAAGTAGATCAGGAGCCAGAGCCTTCAGCTATCAGGCTCCTCTCCTGTGGAATCATCTTCCTGTTACGGTCCGGGAGGCAGACACCGTCTCCACATTTAAGACTAGACTTAAGACTTTCCTCTTTGATAAAGCTTATAGTTAGGGCTGGCTCAGGCTTGTCCTGTACCAGCCCCTAGTTAGGCTGACTTAGGCCTAGTCTGCCGGAGGACCCCCCTATAATACACCGGGCACCTTCTCTCCTCTCTCTCCCTCTCTCTCTCCTCCTTTGCTAATACTCATGTCCTGTTACTGCATGTCACTAACTCGGCCGTACTGCATGTCACTAACTCAGCTGTATTGCATGTCACTAACTCGGCTTCTTCTCTGGAGCCTTTGTGCTCCACTGTCTCTCAGATTAACTCATATCACAGCGGTGCCTGGACTGCGTGACGTGTGTGGTTGTGCTGCTGCCGTGGTCCTGCCAGATGCCTCCTGCTGCTGCTGCTGCTGTTATCATTAGTCACACTTGTACTGTTATTATACACATGATTATTGGCACATATGTGTACTATCAGATATTAATATATACTATCAACATATTGTACCACAATAGCCGTAATTATAATTATAATATCATTACTTTCATTAATGTTGTTGTAAGCTACTGTCATTACCGTCTGTCCTGCATCTCTCTCTCTCTCTCTGTCTGTCTCATTGTGTCATACAGATTACTGTTAATTTATTATGCTGATCTGTTCTGTACGACATCTATTGCACGTCTGTCCATCCTGGAAGAGGGATCCCTCCTCAGTTGCTCTTCCTGAGGTTTCTACTGTTTTTTCCCCGTTAAAGGGTTTTTTGGGGAGTTTTTCCTGATCAGCTGTGAGGGTCATAAGGACAGAGGGATGTCGTATGCTGTAAAGCCCTGTGAGGCAAATTGTGATTTGTGATATTGGGCTTTATAAATAAAATTGATTGATTGATTGACACAGGTCTGGGCGATATGGTCCAAATTAAAAAAAAAAAAATCTCAGATTTTTTCCACAACAAATCCGATTCACGATTTAAATCGCAACCAGTATGTAAAAACGTTAGACACTTGCTAGCAACCGTCTGTTTAGGAAAGAAAAGCGTATAAATTCACAGTTGGGTTAGTTGTGACGTAGTAGTTGTAGATGTAGTAGTTGCAGTAGTCGTAGATGTAGTAGTTGCAGTAGTCGTAGACATAGTAGCTGTAATAGTCGTAGACATAGTAGCTGCAGTAGTTGTAGTAGTTGCAGTTGTCGTAGTCATAGTAGTTGCAGTAATTGTAGTAGTTGCAGTAAGACGTAAACGTAGTAGTTGTAGTAAGACGTAGACGTGGTAGCTGTAGTAACTACTTGCAGTAAAGAGGAATTTAATTTAAATTTAAATTTAATTTTATATACTTCATTAATCCCTGAGAGGAAATTCAATTTTTTCACTCCGTTGCCATTAACACACAGGTCTGAAAGACACACACATGCACAAACAGGACCTATACATGCACAAAGTGGAGAGATGTCAGAGTGAGGGGGCTGCCTTGGTCAGGCGCCCCGAGCAGTTGGGGGGGGGGGCAGTGCCTTGCTCAAGGGCACCCCGGCAGTGCCCAGGAGGTGAACTGGCACCTCTCCAGCCACCACGCTCCGTATTTGGACTGGACGGGGACTTGAACCGGCGACCCTCCGGTTCCCAACCCAAGTCCCTATGGACTCAGCTACTGCTAGGGTTGGGTCGGTATGAGGGAAAAAAAATTTGGTCCGGTTTTTGTGAAAAACCGCCTCAAGTCGGTAATACTGTATTTTCGCCACTTGGGGACGCAATTGACTCATTTAAAATAAAAAACGACAATAAGACAACAGAGTGACAGTAACACATTATTTCTTTTATTCCTTACAAATAAATTTTGCAGCTTACTCAATCAGTGCAAACAAGGGTTGCCTCCTTTGTCTGGCTCAAAGCCAAAGTGTTGCCATAGTGGTGCATTCTTTGATTTCTTCGAGACTAAATTGTCCGCCATTATCGACTCCCCGTCACTATTAAACAAACTCCAGGCTGCAGTAGAGGCCTCGGCGCACTCGCACCTCCTAGCTCAGTCCCCGCCCCACCCCCACCCCCCTCTCTCTCTCCTGCTCACTGTGCGCTTGGCGAAGAGGTAGAGACAGGTGCTCACAGACTCGGGCGTACTATAAGCGGAGTCGAGCGCACCTCCACGTTGTAGTTTCCTGTAAAAATGTCTGTGAAAAATCCCCATGATGTGAAAAATACATGCTGAGCAGTCTTGTGTGATACTGGTGCGCGGAGCGGAGTCCGCACGGTCGTGCTTTGCGTGCACAGAGCTTGCGGATGTCTGCTTTTACCGGGCAGACCTCCGTGGAGTCCGCTCCGCCTATGTTCTGCTCAAGTAAGCGGCCTGGTCAGTAACAAAAAAAAAAAAAACCCGGTCCAAGACGGAGTACCGAACCGAACTGGTATTACCGAGAACCGACCCAACCCTAGCTACTGCCGCCCCTAACCCCTAACCCACCCTAACCCGCCCCTTTATGGTTGTGCGTAGACCCTACGCACGTAGCCTAAGCACGTCGCCTATGCCGTTGTGAGCATTTTTACTTCTGTGGTGGTGTGTCTGTGTCACTCTGCAGTTACATCTCCAAAACGGTTGGTGGCGGAGGTTTCTGTGAAGTGCTATAAAGTTCAGTTGATTCAAAACACACCCAAAACACACATTAAACATGGCTTAATAGAGACAATTTCAAACACAAGTACAGAAATTGGCTTCACTATAACTCGCAGCATTGACAAATCTGTGTTAATCCGGACACATTTTCCCCACAAATATAACTTGCTTACGTTATTAGCACAAGCCTATGGCATTTTACATTGTATAAATTAGCCTAGCAGCTAGCAATCTTTTCATCTTATCATAAAACCAGGGACAACGGCAATATCTAACAAAGGTAACGGCACACAGTTTGGCTCCATTACAACTCACAAGGTTCACTGACAAAACAACTGTCTTACACTAAACATGTTTTTTACACAAATACAAAATGCTAATGTTATTAGCGCCAGTCTAGGGCATTCTGCATTGTTTAAATTAGCTTAGCGACGAGTGGAGATTTCCTCTTCTCATGAGAGACCTGGATAAATCCCTAAGTGTAAATCCCTGAAGGATAAATCACACACAAGACTTAAAATGCTATTTTAGTGGAGGTTTTACTGTCTTCACAATTTATTGTTTATCTGTGAAATACAAGTAAATACAAGCTTCGTTTCCACTGAGGGAAATGGTGTCACTATACAGCGACAGACAGGAGGTCTGCGTCACCGTGACACATAGTTACAATTCTGGGGAGGTGCATGTCAGGCTACGGCGTAGGCTCCACGTCGACATAGAGCCTATGCTGTAACCTACGCGCCGATTCAACACAGAAATATAAAATGCGTGGTGGTTGTAGATATAGTAGTTGCAGTAGTCGTAGTAGTTGTCGTAGTAGTTGGAGTAGTCGTAGACATAATAGATGAAGTAGTCGTAGTAGTTGAAGTAGTCCCAGACGTAGTAGTTGTAGTGAAAACAAAACAAACAAAACAAAAGGTGAACGTCTCTTCAGCTTGTGTTGGGGGGGAAGACGACAGTAAGTGCTAACATGCTAACTCATCCCTGCAGCCCTTGGTGTGTTACGGTGAAAGATTAATCTGCCGTATGTTATCTTTAGCTGACTGATCCTCACCTAGCATCTGCTTTGTTTCGATCACTGCTGTTTCCTCTGAATCAAAGCAGCTTTTGATTGGTTGGGATTATGTGGAAACGTGATTGGCCAGTCGACTTCATGTTAGCAGAAACTGTGAGGGTCATCACGAGGAGTCAGTGACCAAAACAGAGTGTTTTCATCTCTAAAGTCTTCCACATGACATTCATGTGTAGTTACTAATCCCTCTGTATTCACCAGCTCTAGTTTGATTTTAAATCCTGGAAATTAATAATTTTCCAAAATTGGACAGAAACCCTGAGAAACAGCCGAAGGAGACAGAGAGTGAGAAAAGGTTGGAAAGGATGGGCCAGACAGAGGAGGACGACACGCCATCCACAGACACATGCAACAACACACACAATTACAGAGAAAACACACACACACACACACACACACACACACACACACGTCTACACAAACCAGCACTCAGTTTGATGTCGATGGATTGATGAAGTGTGAGCAGTCTATTCATGTATCTGAAGAAGAGTGTGTGAGCAGTCTGTTCATGTATCTGATGAAGAGTGTGAGCAGTTTCTGTCTTCTGTGCTACGTTCGAACATCAGGAAACAAATATCTACCTCCTCTTCTTTGGGAAAAATCCTCTGGCGGACGCTGACGGGCTTCTTATTCTCGTCCACCTCGTAGTCTTCTTCGTTCATCCACTCATTGAAAGCGTCAGTGTCTAAAACCCACCTGGCGTGAACCTGAGTGGGAAATGATTTGTTAATCTTTGAATCCTCCCTTCACACCGCCGCCCCAATCTCTTCTCATCGTTTAACACTGACAGGGATGAGGTTTAGATCTCACAGCAGCCGTCACAGTTAGAAATACAAAACGATTTCAATCTCTACAAAATGTCCTTATTTTACAGACGCAGTGTTAACCTTAACATGTTGAATAAGTCCTTATTTTACAGACGCAGTGTTAACCTTAACATGTTGAATAAGTCCTTATTTTACAGATGCAGCGTTAACCTTAACGGCTTGAATAAGTCCTTATTTTACAGGCACAGTGTTAACCTTAACCGGTTGAATAAGTCCTTATTTTAAAAGCGCAACGTTAACCTTAACATGTTGAATAAGTCCTTATTTTACAGGCGCAGCGTTAACCTTAACGTGTTGAATAAGTCCTTATTTTACAGGCGCAGCACTGACCATAACGGGTTGAATAAGTCCTTATTTTACAGGCGCAGCACTGACCATAACGGGTTGAAGAAGTCCTTATTTTACAGGCGCAGCGTTAACCTTAACATGTTGAGTATGTCCTTATTTTACAGGCACAGTGCTGACCATAACGGGTTGAATAAGTCCTTATTTTACAGACACAGCGTTAACCTTAACGGGTTGAAGAAGTCCTTATTTTACAGACATAGCGTTAACCTTAACGGGTTGAATAAGTCCTTATTTTACAGGCGCAGCATTGACCATAACGGGTTGAGTAAGTCCTTATTTTACAGACACAGCGTTAACCTTAACGGGTTGAATAAGTCCTTATTTTACAGATGCAGTGTTAACCTTAACATATTGAAGAAGTCCTTAGTTTACAGACGCAGAGTTTTTCTTAACGTGTTGAATAAGTCCTTATATTACAGACGCAGTGTTAATGTTAACGTGTTGAATAAGTCCTTATTTTACAGGCGCAGCGTTAACCTTAACAGCTTGAATAAGTCCTTATTTTACAAACGCAGTGTTAACCTTAACATGTTGAATAAATCCTTATTCTACAGGCGCAGCGTTTTTCTTAACGTGTTGAATAGTCCTTATTTTACAGACGCAGTGTTAACGTTAACGTATTGAGTAAGTCCTTATATTACGGAAGCATCAGCAGCAGCCACAGGCAGTGAGGCTAAAGATCATAATTCATACCAACTCAATCAAACTGACAGCTTATTCACTCCAAACATTTTTTCTTTAAGAAAACCAAATTATGTTAGAGGTTGAAGATGTCGCTCACCTTCCATGGTCTGTCAGTGCTTGGTGGCTCCTCCACATCACCATCCACCTCACTGGCTGACACCCAGGTATCATAGCTGACAGAACAAAAACAAAAGTGGGTCAGAACAACAACTTAAACATTTTATTAGGTATGAAAATAATTATCATATCAGGTTATTACTAAAATACGAATCAAAATTTATTAAACAGGTTCATATGAAACCTTTTAAACAAGAAAAAACATGACTGTAAAAATCTGGATGATTTAAAAAAAAAAATTTAATATGGAACAAAATGTTAGATTTGATTTAATGTTTTCACTGCCAAAATCAAACTGAGACTGAAATTTTTTTTTTTTTTTTTTTAAATTGTATACGACACTGTCTGGCCTCCCCCTCTTGCTCCTTGTAGTTGTTGTAGTTGTAATCATTTTAAAATGTCTTCCATGTAGGATGTTATAAATGTGACCAGATGTTCAGAGCTGGTTGGTCATAGATCAGGTTTATGAGCTTACCTGTCTGGAGACAAACCCCAGTGCACCAACACCTGTTTGTCTTTCCTCATGACTGGACGAAGCCACTCGTCTGCAGCACAAACACAAAAACCAAATATGATTAGATGAGATCTAAATCTGACATCACGTGTATCATCACATCTGATGTCACTTCCTTCTTTCTTCTCACTGGATTTATAGTTTGCGTTTTTTAAATGAATCAAAGTTTGGGTTTAGAGACAGAACCTTCTTCCTGTTGGGGTGGAGACGGATAAATGTGGTGGGTGGCTTTGGACTTGTCATCAGTGATGGAACCCTGGACGAGACAGAGAGGACAACAACAGTAAGACCGAGACAGGTGCTATGAGACAGAACCTTTTATTGGACAGAGTCAGGACTCACCTGGTGCCTCTTGATGATGTCTTTGAGCTTACTGGTTTGTTTCTGCTCCATTTCAGGCGACAGAAACACTGTGGGTCGAGTCAGACAGTTGTTCTACAAGTTACAGAAAAAAATGACGTTAGAACCACAGACAGTGTTTCATTATCAGTGTGTCATCATGTGTGTTTCATGTGTGGCATGTGTGAGTCAGCTCAGTTATAGCTGAAAACATCAGGAACATTAAAACATAAAGATTAAATCAAGTATAAATTTATGTTCGTAAGATAAAACAGTGAGTTTCTGTCTAATAAACTAAAGCTGTAGTTTTAAAAACTTTGTGTTTGTCTTTGAGCACGTGCACAATAAAGTTTATTTCACTAATCAACACGTGTGAACTGAGGCAGTCTGAGTCGTACCTGGACCAAGTTCTTCTCCACGTTCAAGAACATTTCCACGTTCCTGTCCATGCGGGATGGATTCTGCAGGTCAAATCTTCGCCTGTGTGTTGCATAAACAATAATAAGACATACAGTGAGATGAGGCTGCAGCAGCTCAGATAGTACATTTCATGTTTACATCTCAGGACCACCGAGGGCTAAAGGTCAACTCACCAGCCCTGCTCGCTCTTAAACTTATAGACTGACCCCAGGATGTGACAAAGAGCTCCACCCGCTTTAAAGTCCAGGAAACACTTTGCCTGAGAACACAAGACAGTGATGACATAACCTTTACTATAAAGACACAATAATATTTAATAATGTTAATATTTATTTATTAAAGCCAATCATGTGCTCACAGGAAGTTTGGTCAGAGCTGGATTATTGACTCTACGTCCAAACGCGTCCTCCTGGAACTGCAGCAGCTGGACCACCAGACCCGCCAGAGACTTACTGGAGGGGGAGTCGTTCTGGACGTACTGGGACCAGTAAGAGACAACACCATCAGTAACACACACATGCACACACACACAGCTGCAAGAACACTCATTCTCACACAGAGTTGAAAGCTGATCAGAAATAACAACTAACACCTCTGAGGGATCACAGACCATCAATAAATCAGTAAATATACTGTGATCAGTCAGACTGTCTGAGGGTCGATCAATTTATCACTTTCATTCGGTCTGAGTCTAATCTGCTGCTGCACAAGAGGTCAAAGGTCAGAGTCAATAACACCATCAGGAGGTTGCAGCAGACATCCTCCACCTAATGTTCACGTTCTCCACCCTTCAGGTCACGACCCACTCCTGATGTTATACATAAATACATACATACATATACGTATATGTATGTATATATATATATATATATATATATATACAATACAGGCCAAAAGTTTGGACACACCCTCTCATTCAATGCGTTTTCTTTATTTTCATGACTATTTACATTGTAGATTCTCACTGAAGGCATCAAAACTATGAATGAACACATGTGGAGTTATGTACTTAACAAAAAAAGGTGAAATAACTGAAAACATGTTTTATATTCTAGTTTCTTCAAAATAGCCACCCTTTGCTCTGATTACTGCTTTGCACACTCTTGGCATTCTCTCCATGAGCTTCAAGAGGTAGTCACCTGAAATGGTTTTCCAACAGTCTTGAAGGAGTTCCCAGAGGTGTTTAGCACTTGTTGGCCCCTTTGCCTTCACTCTGCGGTCCAGCTCACCCCAAACCATCTCCATTGGGTTCAGGTCCGGTGACTGTGGAGGCCAGGTCATCTGCCGCAGCACTCCATCACTCTCCTTCTTGGTCAAATAGCCCTTACACAGCCTGGAGGTGTGTTTGGGGTCATTGTCCTGTTGAAAAATAAATGATCGTCCAACCAACTAAACGCAAACCGGATGGGATGGCATGTCGCTGCAGGATGCTGTGGTAGCCATGCTGGTTCAGTGTGCCTTCAATTTTGAATAAATCCCCAACAGTGTCACCAGCAAAACACCCCACATCCATCACACCTCCTCCTCCATGCTTCACAGTGGGAACCAGGCATGTGGAATCCATCCGTCACCTTTTCTGCGTCTCACAAAGACACGGCAGTTGGAACCAAAGATCTCAAATTTGGACTCATCAGACCAAAGCACAGATTTCCACTGGTCTAATGTCCATTCCTTGTGTTTCTTGGCCCAAACAAATCTCTTCTGCTTGTTGCCTCTCCTTAGCAGTGGTTTCCTAGCAGCTATCTGACCATGAAGGCCTGATTCGCGCAGTCTCCTCTTAACAGTTGTTCTAGAGATGGGTCTGCTGCTAGAACTCTGTGTGGCATTCATCTGGTCTCTGATCTGAGCTGCTGTTAACTTGCGATTTCTGAGGCTGGTGACTCGGATGAACTTATCCTCAGAAGCAGAGGTGACTCTTGGTCTTCCTTTCCTGGGTCGGTCCTCATGTGTGCCAGTTGCGTTGTAGCGCTTGATGGTTTTTGCGACTCCACTTGGGGACACATTTAAAGTTTTTGCAATTTTCCGGACTGACTGACCTTCATTTCTTAAAGTAATGATGGCCACTGGTTTTTCTTTAGTTAGCTGATTGGTTCTTGGCATAATATGAATTTTAACAGTTGTCCAATAGGGCTGTCGGCTGTGTATTAACCTGACTTCTGCACAACACAACTGATGGTCCCAACCCCATTGATAAAGCAAGAAATTCCACTAATTAACCCTGATAAGGCACACCTGTGAAGTGGAAACCATTTCAGGTGACTACCTCTTGAAGCTCATGGAGAGAATGCCAAGAGTGTGCAAAGCAGTAATCAGAGCAAAGGGTGGCTATTTTGAAGAAACTAGAATATAAAACATGTTTTCAGTTATTTCACCTTTTTTGTTAAGTACATAACTCCACATGTGTTCATTCATAGTTTTGATGCCTTCAGTGAGAATCTACAATGTAAATAGTCATGAAAATAAAGAAAACGCATTGAATGAGAAGGTGTGTCCAAACTTTTGGCCTGTACTGTATATATATATATATATATATATATATATATATATATACATATATATGTGTGTGTGTGTGTGTGTGTGTATGTGTGCATATATGCTTATATATATATATAGAGAGAGAGAGAGAGAGAGAGTTCAAATGACGTTTTTCCAAACAACTTTTTATGTCGGGGCTTCGGGACACTTGGATCAGTACGGATGAGCAGTATGGAGATATTTTGTGGTTTTAATTCTGTGTTCCTGGACATTTTAATCTGGGGCGCCGTCAGCCATTAGGTGTGCAGTTTGCTGCTAGCCACTTCTCCCTCGGATTTCCGTAAGTGTTGTGAGGACTCTAAAACTTCACCAGAGCCTCCCTTGGTATATGGGTGAGTAGATAATAGCTGAATTTTCATTTTTGGGTGCACTATCCCTTTAAACAAACTAAATAGCCTTATGTTATTTACACAATGGCATGTCGTTCCTGTCTGTACATGGTCGCACATTTACAATCCTCCTCTGCTCTGTGTCACGCATGGCAGAGTTCAACAGCGATGCGCACACCCACACATGTGCGCGTGCACAGACAGACAGACAGACAGACAGACAGACAGACACACACACACACGTGAGCACAGAAGAGCGCAACCCGGGTCGCATTTTCCTGACCGACAATTATAACCGAGCCCGGCCAGGACCCGCAGCACGGCACTGAACATACAGTCTATGGAGTGGATCCTGTGTTGCGTTCAGATATTGTCACGTAACAAATTCCAGCACTTGAATAGGCTGTAGCACAACACAGCAACATGTCAAGTGCAAAGTCAAGTAAAATAAAGAGATAATTTTGGGGAAAAGAAATTGTTCTCTTCATGCACAAAACACGTACCGAAACCGAACCAAAACCATGGCTCAAAAATCGAGGTACGGACCGTACCGTGGGCTACCTGTATCGTTGCATCCGTGATGTATTCACAGCTGTAAAAATAACACATCTGCAGGAAATAGGGCGAGTCGAAGTATAAAAGACACAGGCTAATATCAGGTCTGTTCTATTTTTTAACAAGGACGACAGCTATGTCTGCTCTTGAAACACCTTCACCTTAGTTACAGATGCAAAGTTGGTGTTGGTGCACCAACCGGCGGAAATCTGTCTGTGGGTCTGACAGAAAGGAGACAGGAGGAGACGGACAGGAGGTGCTGGACAGGAGTCAGACAGACAGGAGGAGACAGAGAGGAGGACACAGGGGTGTTTGTGTGTCCAAGTCTGACCTGCTGTGATGACGTCATCACCTGAGACTCCTCAGCAGTAAACATTATGTGGAGACTGTCTATTAAACTGCGACTGTAATTAAAATGTGCCTGTCCATGCGGTGACGACATGTTTATCAAATGAGTACCGTGTAATTTCCGGTTGATTAAAATCATGTTTGGTTTTATTTGATCAGTTAAATCAGGTAAAGTGTTTGATTTTAGGTTGTCCCGTGACGAACACCGTAGTTAGCGCGTCGGGCCTTTGGCACATTACTGAGTTTCACTGAAACTTTGTATGAAAGTAAAAAACATGAATAAAACTTAATCAGTACCAGATAATGAATGAAACTTCCGTTTGTTTGTAAACATTTCCAATCCGGTAACGTGATTAATAACTGCAGTGAATGAGCAGTTAGCCTGCTAACGGTGAGCTAGCGTTAACAGTTTGGCTAAAGAAAAGTTAGAGTTTGATTAATACTATGCTAACACGAACACGAGCGTCATCCGTGACTCTAATAAAACGTAACGTTGGTATAAACCTCTTAAGGTTTGTCTGTAGCCGTTAACATTTACGTTTTGTGTGCTAACATTAGCATTTAGCTGTGATAACTGTTAGCTCTATTGTGCCAGCGGGACGCGGCGGGCCGAAGCACTGCAGCTAACTGCCGTTAGCTCGCTAACTCCCGTTAGCTCACCTTCTTGTAGTGCTTTCCGATCCACTGCCGCACCGTCTCCAGCTGAGATATCGTTTCTGAACTTTCCCAGAACTTCGTGGACGGACCGCCGTCTTTCTTCCGTCCCACTGCGGTCCCGCTGCTTACCGGGCCGGTGGCCGGTCCGCCCGATCCCGTTCCGCCTGCCGTTGTCGCCGCCGTCGCCATTGTGTGTTTTGTTCGTTGTCTTTCTTTCACCGTGCAAGTTTTCCAATGATATTGCGCATGCGCAGACGTGTTGCAATTTAAATCTCGCGAGTCTCGAGCACTTTAGGACTTATGGGAAATGTAGCCAATCGTCTCTATAATGTGGGTACGTCCCAAGTCCCTTAAATTTACTGCTAACCACCTAACCTAGCCACCTTACCTAACTGTTTAGTCCCTCCCACTTAGGAAAACATTTAAGGAGTCAGGAGTGAGGATTGCTGATAAGAGACATGAGATGGCCTTACTCTGAAGCGTCACGTAAAGCGACATCCTTTTCTGATGATGGCGGCACAGCTGGATCTGCTGCATAACGGAGCCAGCGTTTGGCGTACATCCCAAGTCCCATTATATTCGCTGATCAAAGCTGTACACCCCCCCCCCCATGCGGTCATGACTTTGGTCACACACTTTTGCATGTATTACCATTGTTACTGAGTCATTTGCCGAAGTTTGTCGCAATTAAAGAATGGTCTGTAGCCCTGCCACTGTGATGAGCATCATTATCATTCTTATTATCATCATTATTACTGTCACTATTATTAAATCCACTCGCCATCATTCAACAAGTCAGCTGCTGAGTGAGTAAGACATGTCAGACCTGTCAGTCTGCCTCAATCAATCAGTTTTATTTATAAAGCCCAATATCATACACGTACGTCATATACGTACAGAACAGATCAGCATAACAAATTAACAGTAATCCACATGACACAATGAGACAGAGAGAGAGAGAGAGAGAGATGCAGGACAGACGGTAATGACAGTAGCTTACAACAACATTAATGAAAGTAATAATATTAAGTAATATTAATATTAATAATTAATATTACATACAAGCTATTAAACATTATTCCACTCACATGACATGCAGGATAATTAATAATGGGCAAATGTGTGTGTGTTCGTGTGTGCGTGTGTGTATGTGCGTGGTGTTATATCAACACGTGTGCTGCACATTTAACAGCCACACATCACAGACAGTCTGCTGAACAACGCAACGGGTTGTGAATTACAACATGACAGTCTTGCAGGAAATATCATCAACGTTACTCTTTGTAGTCACGTAGGCATGTGAATTACAGCGTTTCGTTGCAAAGAATGCATGTAACGGGTACACTTGCGCTGTTTCTCCGCCATCTCGTTCAAATGAGCCAGATGTGTGTGTGGGGGTATTTATACGTCATGGCCTCAAGCTGAAAAAGACTTCCTGTTAGGAAGCTCTCGTGTTACCTTACTCATCGCACCTAACAGATCCCTCCTAACGCCTAACGCTAACTCCTTACTGGCAGGAATAAGAGACATGGGACAGCCTTAAAGATGGCGGACCTCGAACGTCTTCCGGTTTAAGTAAGGAGTTAGGAGTTAGCAGTATAAAATAAGAGACTTGGGACGTACTCTGTATGACAGCGACTGAAGAGTCAGAGCTTTTATGTAAGTCGGCGGCAGTAACTCAGTCCATAGGCAGCCCTCCCACTCTCCACTTAGTGCATGTATAGGTCCTGTTTGTGCATGTGTGTGCTTGAACCTGTGTGCAATTGACAACAAGAGTGAAAGAATTGAATTTCCGCTGGGGGATTAATTAATTATATAAAAAAATAAAAATATATATTACAGTGTGGAAATATTCTGTTAAACGTAACCCTAACCCCACATCACCCCACATTACCCTGAATCACCCCACATCACCCCACATCACCCCAAAATACCCTGAATCACCCCACAGCACCCCACATCACTCCACATCACCCTGAATCACCCCACATCACCCCACTTCACCCCACATCACCCCACATTACCCTGAATCACCCCACATCACCCCACTTCACCCCACATTACCCTGAATCACCCCACAGCACCCCACATCACCCCACATCACCCTGAATCACCCCACATCACCCCACATCAACCCACATCACCCCACATTACCCTGAATCACCCTACATCACCCCGCATCACCCCACATCATCCTGAACCACCCCACTTCACCCCACATCACCCCGCAGGACCCTGAATCACCCCACTTCACCCCACTTCACCCCACATTACCCTGAATCATCCCACATTACCCCACATCACCCCACATCACCCTACATCATCGTACATCACCCCACATCACTCCGCATCATCCCACATTACCCTGAATCACCCCTCTTCATCCTACATTACCTTACATCCCCCCACATCACCCTGAATCACCCCACATCACCCCGCATCAACCCAAATCATCCCACATTACCCTGAATCACCCCACATCATCCCACATCACCCCACGTCATCCCACATTACCCTGAATCACCCCACATCACCCCACATTACCCTACATCACCCCGCATCACCCCACATTACCCCGCATCACCCCGCAGGACCCTGAATCACCCCACATCACCCCACATTACCCTGAATCACCCCCCCATCATCCCACGTCACCCCACATTACCCTGAATCACCCCACATCACCCCACGTCACCCCACAGGACCCTGAATCACCCCACATCACCCCACATCACCCCACATTACCCTGAATCACCCCACATCACCCCACGTCACCCCACAGGACCCTGAATCACCCCACATCACCCCACATCACCCCACATTACCCTGAATCACCCCACATCACCCCACATCACCCCGCATCACCCCACATCACCATGAATCACCCCACGTCACCCCGCATAACCCCACATCACCCTGAACCACCCCACATCACCCTGAATCAACCCACATCAACCCACATTACTCTACATCACCCCACATCACCCTACATCACCCCACATTACCCTGAATCACCCCACATCAACCCACATTACCCTACATCACCCCACATCACTCTGAACCACCCCACATCACTCTGCATCACCCCACATTACCCTGAATCACCCCACTTCACCCTGCATCACCTTACATCCCCCCACATCAACCTACATCACCCCACAGGACCCTGAATCACCCCACTTCACCCCGCAGGACCCTGAATCACCCCACTTCACCCCACATCACCCCACATTACCCTGAATCATCCCACATTACCCCACATCACCCCACATCAACCTACATCTCGTCCCCCCTCACACAGTTCCCGGAGGATTGGTTGTGATACTCTTGAATTATGAGGTTGGTGGCTGATTTCCATCAGCTGTACCCTGTGGGGTCCGTCCCCGTCTGTTGCTGTGTCGTACCACCATCCAGTCTCCTTCATAATTGGAAGCCATGATGGAAAGGGATTTTTTTGTTATTCTATTGCCATAATTGAGGGTTTATTTATGGATGTGAGTGTTTATAGATTTGGGTATGTGAAGGTGAGTATTTTTATCGGTTGTGTTTTTTAGAGTGTAGGTTTATGACTGAATGGTAGTTATTGATTTGTAGGTATGAAGGTAAGTGTTGTCCCAGGTAAGTGTGTTTGTGTAATTGTTGTTGATGTATTTATATGTGTGTTGTAGAGAATAAGTATTTCATTCATTCATCTTCTAACTGCTTCATCCTCTTGAGGGTCGCGGGGGGGCTGGAGCCTATCCCAGCTGACACTGGGTGAGAGGCAGGGTTCACCCTGGACAGGTTGCCAGACTATCGCAGGGCTGACACATAGAGACAGACAGCCATTCACACTCACAGTCACACCTATGGACAATTTAGAGTTACCAATTAACCTAGTCCCCCAATCTGCATGTCTTTGGACTGTGGGAGGAAGCCGGAGTGCCCGGAGAGAACCCACGCTGACACGGGAAGAACATGCAAACTCCGCACGGAAGGGCTCCCACGCCCGGGATCGAACCGGCAACCCTCTTGCTGTGAGGCGAGAGTGCTAACCACCACACCACCGTGCCGCCCCAGAATAAGTATTTATGGTAAGTATTTGTTTGTTGATTTTTTTTTTGTATTTATATGTGTATTGATTGTAGTGTGTAGGTGGAAATGCTTGAGCTTTTAACAGAAAGTGATTATGCATTTTGTTGTTGTTGTGTGAGTTTGTAAATGTTTTTAACTCAGATTTAAGGGGAAATTAAATGATGGGGAATTAAAAAATAAATTATTGTTGTAAGTTGAAAAAAAATATAAAATGAACTGAAATTGGTGCTTAAACAAAAAATAATATTTGTAACAGTGGCGGCTGCTGGTCTTTCAAACAGGGGAAGCTCACTTTAAGTTTACATCATAAAAGTTGTCATATTGTAGCGAGGCAGTAACTTATAAAAGGAGCATTTAATTGAAGCTGTTTTTCAACCACACTCATGCCCAACAAGTCCTCCAAATCAATACGACCAGCGCAGGTTGTATGTACCCACCCTGGAATACGACCCAGAAGAGAGTTTCCTAAATTAGCGCCCCTACCGGCCGCGGGAGGGATCGGTTACACAAATCATTTTCGCCCCTTGGCATTATGGGTTTTTATGTTTTTGTTGACATCCTTTTTTGCAATGGCGGACAGGCTAATGAAGGTAAGTAGTTAGTTAATATATTTATAAAACGATTTGAAAATGATGTAATATGTAATTAGTTCTTTTTTGTGTAATAACGCTGTCTCTAGTAACAAAGATTACGAGTAGCAAGGTAACGCAAGCCTGTATTCAACCATTTGGACGTTAAATGACGTTATTGTTGTCCAAGCTAACGTAAATTTAGCTTAAAGTTATCTGAGGAAAAGCTAACTACCGCTATGATAACAAACTATGTAGAATATAACATGAAGTCGCATTTTTGCGTTGATTCAATGTGTACCGTAGTAACTGCGATTCTCTTTACTACTTGTAACGTCAGTTAAGTATGACGGAATCACGGAATAACGGAGACGCAAATGAGACACCCAATACAAAATATTGTGATGTGTAAAACTGGGCAGGCCTGTTAACAAACAAAGTATGTTTCATTTTGGAGACCGGAAATAAGCGGCACAGATGTTGATGTTATTTAAGATGAGGTGATGAAGTAATGGAAGAAGAAATGGAAATTAAATGTTAGAGGAATGATGCTTAATATTCCTCAGCACGTTAGATGTTGTACAGATAAAGTCAGAGAGGCCAGACTGAGATGGTTCAGACATGTGCAGAGGAGGGAGACTGAATATGTTGGCGGGAGGATGCTGAGGTTGGAACTGCCAGTCAGGAGGCCTAGAGGATGACCAAAGAGGAGATTTATAGATGTAGTGACAGAGGACATGAAGTTAGTTGGTGTGAGAGAAGAGGAAGCAGAGGATTGGGTTAGATGGAGACAGATGATTCGCTGTGGCCACCCCTGAAGGGAACAGCTTCCTCAAGATTTCTCTGTATGACATTTTATCATAAACACAGTGTGAAACTGTCTGATTGCTGTAAGTATAAATATACTTCAGTGACAGCCAAGCATGAGGCTACATGATGTATGGATAGGTGGATGAATGGTGATGCCTAGCACTAAACATTTTTGAGTAAAAATGGACTTGTATAGGGCTGGACATGAGGCAGGTGTTCACATAGACATAACCAGGTTTTTTATGCCTCCCACCTGCCTTTCTTTGTGCATATACACTCCAAGTATGGATCCTACACACAGTTTTATAAGTGTAAGTATAATATAATGCACAAGCTAGCAGGAGCCTGGCTGTGACATCAGAAGCACACATCTCTGCACTGGTCTTCTGCTCTGATATTTATAATTACCTCACATATCCTTTTATGCTTTCCTGGATGAGTGAACAATCACTTTTCTGCACTAAGTTTAAAGAACACTTGCCTTTCGTAATAATTGGTGGAAACGGAAATTTATGTCGTCTATGTGTCTGCTCATCTATCTATTCTCTGTTCTGACACCAATAATAAATAGAACTATGTAAGTTATGTGTACTAAAAGTAACAAAAGGCTGCAGCTTCTGAGCCTTGGTGGCTTTCATGCCCCCTGTGCATCCTTGGCATTACATTGTAGCTTGATATATTGGATTTACAATCCAGTATTTCAGGTGAATGTGTTGACACAATTTCTCACCTACAGTATGGATGAAAAAATACCACCTATCCTCTGCTTACAAAGCATTCTGTTCTAATCATTATGATGTTTTTTGCTACAGATGCCTACTCTAAAAGACTGCCATCATTGCAAGGCAAAAATCGGAGTGGCCTGCAAAAAATGTCAGCACTGTGAGGCGAAGCAGCCCTATAAAACAAAATTAGAGGACCAAAAAAAAAAAGTTTTCCCACGATTGGAAGGAGCGGCAGCAGAAAAACTGCAGCATCAATAAAGTATATGATGCCACAAATCTACTGGTAAGTGATTTTTTCACGCAAACATTTTTTTAAAGTAAGTAAATTGCCGCATATATTCACATCAACATGCACATTGCTTTATTTCTGCCCAGGATTTCAACATTCATCCCTGTTTGATTGTAAAAGACAATCTCAAATTCTCAGTTGTAGATGATGTGCAAAGTACAGATCAATGGCTGATACGCGTTAGCATGAAATTTTTTTGCTAACTAAATGGACATGACATAACGTAGCTTTGCGCAACCAGTATCAGTAAAACATTTATTTTGATTTTTATGTTTTGTTTTTTTTTCAGTTTGCCTAGCAGGATTGCAGAAAAAACACCAGCTTGATTGTGTTGAGACTTGATAGATGTTGCATGGACCAAGAAAGAACCCATTAAATTTAGTCGATCAAATTTATAGTGCAGATACAAAAGTTGTGTGTTGTTGGTTGTTTTGTTTTCTCTTTAATTTGGCAAATATTTCAAGATAGGGCATTTGCCCCTTATTGCATAGAAAAAATCCAGCAGATAAGAATGATAAGATTAACACCTTTCAAGAGCATGAAGTAGAACTGCACTCAAAACAGTTCTTGTCTCCACCGAGTACCAACAGTCCCCTTTATATTCACTCATAGATTCCACCCTCCTAAATACACCTGTTTTTTTTTTTTTTTTAATTACGATCCATGCATTATTGCCTGATAATTTAATTAAAATATTTTAAAAAATTCCGCAACAAAAGCTCATAGTTAATACTCTGGGCCCAGACCAATTGCTTATGTATGTTTTATAGAAATTTGTCCATTAGTTTCTGTGTCATTCAGCACACTGATCAAACAAAGATGAAGGGGTAAAAACATAACCTCTGTGGTGTGTGTAGTAAAAATAGTACAGTAGTATCCTCAGTAACGGCAAACCTATGCAGTTGACCAGAAACATAGTAGCTATCTTTTGTTCTACATTTGATTAGTTCCATGTGGTGTAATAGTTCATTTGTCATTTCTACTCAGAAACTATTTGTTGTTACTTAAGTTCTTTGACTTTCACTTCTCTGCCTGTGAAGCAAAGCATCAAATGCTAACATTATTAGTACTCTGAACTTAGTTTATTTTTAAGCTGTATGGTTTTGCGTCAATTTTATTGCAGCTCCACAAGTGGGAACTACTGGAGCGACACCCAATCCTCCTTCTTGCCAGGAGAACAGCAAGGGGCTTTTTGGCAGAGTGCTTCTGTCCATGGCAAATGGACACAGATGATGCCAACGATGCCCTTCAC
The DNA here is from genome assembly GCF_011397635.1 of Epinephelus fuscoguttatus. NCBI lineage: Eukaryota > Metazoa > Chordata > Actinopteri > Perciformes > Serranidae > Epinephelus > Epinephelus fuscoguttatus. Next base: position 22,490 of record NC_064759.1, on the reverse strand, counting down.
ACAATAAAGAGGATTTATGAAAGTCTCTTGAATGGTAATGTAAACAAATGCGCATGGAAAATTTTAAACTATTTATACCATTTATGTGTCGAATACCTACTCATGAGTGAGTATGAACAGTTTTGTTTAGGAAGAACATGGAGGTAGTTATTAACCAGTCTGTGTGTCCTCACAGTATAATATTTATTCTTGATTTTTTTCTGTAGTGGTAATATCACTTTCACTGGTGCAGTCAGAAAACAACAAATTGATATTTTTATTCAAAAGTTCATTAACAGCATCTCTTTTAAGAAACAATGTCTCCATCTCTCCAAGTATTTTTTTAAGAATTAAAGTTAGAGTGTATGCTTACAAATTAAAGTCTTTTATATTTAAGCCATTGCCAAACAAATGCACACTTTGCAGATTAAGCCTAGACCTTCCAGGTAAATATCTGTTTTTTTTTACAGTATACTTTATAAATTAGGTATGTGTCTGGAGACACCCTGCACTGACACACCTGTACCTTTATTTTTTCATCCAAATTTTAGAGAATTAAAAGGGAAATTGCCATGGTAACTGTGTAGAGAGACAACAGAGAAACCTAACTGCCACAAAGGGGAAACAAATGGTCTGTACTGTAGGATTTATGTGAAGAGGTTTTCTTTCTGTGGAGCTAGAAGTTTTTGTAGAAAGTAGTAGCAGTGGAAACAATTTAGGCTAACATCACTATATCAAACCAATCAAATATGAAATAAATTTGATCGATAATTTCTTTAATCCAGCCGCAGAGGCATCTTCCACCATAATTGATACTTTTGTGGTGGCTAGCTATACCACTAGTAACAGATTGCTGCACTGGATATTGTTAGACTTCACATTTAAAGTTTCCCAAAAAAATTACCAGTTTGCGATTGTCAGAATGCATCTGCAAGTTGCCTACTAAGAATCAGGTCTTGTTGTGACAGTGATAACGATTATAACTAGTCATACTTTAAGCATCACGGGTGTACTTAAATTTTAACATTTTGATTTCTCTAAACAAATTATCAGATATGCGGTTTACCATTATCAAGTTGTTTATGTGCAAATACAATGTGCAAACTGAACCTTCAAGCATGGTGACAGTCTACGTTATTTCTAAATAAGTCAGGAAACCAGTCGTACAGTAGGACTGTACGTCAGTGAACCAGACATGTTTCTATAGTCACTCTTGTGAGAATATTCGGGATTATCTTGACTTGTCACCATAATGACATTTCAACACAACTGACTTATTATTATTATTTATTTATTTAATTGTTTTATGATCAACAATAAAATTAATGGCCCATCCTCGGACAGTTCTAAATTGTCATGCTATTCTGATCTAACCTAGTTAAGACTAATTTTACAGGATCTTGGCATTGTGTAATACAGTGCACAAAAGTCCTACTTGAGTCAAAGTAAAGTTACAATATTAATTGGTTAAAAGTTAAAGTGACCTAAATAAAAAATACTTCAGTAAAAGTCTTAAGGTTTCTGATATTAACTGTACTTAAATATTAAAAGTAATTTTCTAGCAATAAATGTACTAATATGTCATAATTTCAAGAAATAGGTAAATTATACATATATTTACATAAATGCATACACTCTAAAATATTGTTAAACCGATTATCAACTTGGCTTCTCGCTCAAGTAAATGTAGTCGAGTTTAAGTACAACATTTGCCTCCACAATGTAGTAGAGTGGATGTGTAAAGTCGCAGAAAATGGAAATACTTGTACTGGAAGTACATGTACCTTAAATGGTTCTCAAGAACAGTACTTAAGTAAATGTATTTAGCTACACTGTTTCTTGGATACATGGCAGTTTCTTGCCTTTAAGTAATGTGCTGGGTCTGCATAAACAGCAAACCTGCGGTCACATCCATTGCTCGATTAATCAATCAAACAAACAAGGCAGGCTCTACTTGTTTTTTTTATTAAAAAATATATTCTTCTCCACAAAATCAGCCCAATTATTCTAAAATGATGAATAAATGTCCAAGTATAGCTATTTATTCTATTTTTGAAAATCCCTGTAATTGCAATATACATTTCATAAATAAATCAACAAAGCAATCCAATGACATTTTTAATGTAAATTGTTGAGTATACTTATGTCATAGTGTCAGGTATTTTGTTGAACAGCTTATACAGATTTTAATATGTGTATTTCTCCTCATATTTTTTTTCATCATTAAAGTGACTGTGGCAGCTGAACCAGCAACCAGGATGGGGGGGACTCCGGCACCACATACCGAGGATTTCTCAGCCCCCGAGACAGACACTCCAGCGACACCATTAAACCATGGTGTCCTCCCTGCTGATGTTGCAGCTGACCCAACATCACATTTCATGTCCACACCACAAGACAACCCAGACTCTGATACTTTAATCACACTCACACTGACTCCTATTCCCCCCTCCATTACACCTCCTGTGTCCTCCACCCTGCCTCCTCCTGTGTCCTCCAGCCTGCCTCCTCCTGTATCCTCCACCCTGCCTCCTCCTGTGTCCTCCACCCTGCCTCCTCCTGTGTCCTCCACCCTGCCTCCCCCTGTATCCTCCACCCTGCCTCCTCCTGTGTCCTCCAGCCTGCCTCCTCCTGTGTCCTCCAGCCTGCCTCCTCCTGTATCCTCCACCCTGCCTCCTCCTGTGTCCTCCACCCTGCCTCCCCCTGTGTCCTCCACCCTGCCTCCTCCTGTGTCCTCCACCCTGCCTCCCCCTGTGTCCTCCTGCCTGACTGTGTCTTCTATCCTGCCTCCTCCTGTGTCCTCATACCTGACTTCTTCTGTGTTCTCCCGTCTGACTGCTCCTGTATCCTCCACCCCGACCTTATCTGTGTCCTCCTCTTCCTGTTCTCTGTCCTCACCCCTGACCCATCCCGTTTTCACCTCATCCTCTCTAACCCACTCTATTTCCTCCTCCCTGGACTGTCCAGTGCCATCAGTCCTTTCCCTTGCTGTTCCCTCGAAAACCACTCTGGTGTCTTCCTCAACAAAAAGAAGACAGAGAAAGAGGAAACCTGATCCCAGTGGTATGTTTGGACTTATCAGTCATTCTGTTCTTACCAAAAGAATAGAACCTTTTATATGCAAGCTGATTTGCTTGCATGTGCAACTTTTTGCACAGTCGAAAGCTGTGGGTCACTGACAATGACGTAAAATCGAGGCTGCTTTTAGCTGAATAAATAAAGCCTGCCACCTTAGCGTTAAAAAAAATATGGTTACAATTTCTCCTTCTCAAAAGTGACATGTCTCTGTATCACTTTTTTGTGTAGTTATATAGTGGTATGATGAGTTTATTAGTTGATTATATAAAGTGTCACTGTCATCTTTATATGATGACACTCATGTTATTGTTTTGAAGATATTTGTTCAACCAACAAATCATTATTATCTTGTCATTCTTTTCAGAATGTCCTATTCATCATGGGGCAACCACTTTCTCCTACAAAAAAGTACTGAGGGAAAGAATCAGGGAGGTTGGTGCTAGAATTTTAAAAATTGGTGATTTAAATATCATAAACCTTTCTCTGTTGAAGAGAAAGGTTGTCTTTTGTTAATAAGGAGGCTTTCAGGTAATTTATCAGACTGCACAAACAAGAATGACATTGCACCACTTACAAGCTTACTATTATAGTGTGTTGTAAATATGCCTGTAAACACATGACTCAATTTACAGAATAATTTTTAGATATTTAGAATTTAAGGTTAAGGTCATTATGGGTTGCTTCATGTTGGAATTTCCAGCCTCTCGTGTCAATTTTTTTGGTGCCTCAAAATTAGGTTTTGATTGCAAAGTTGAATTAATGACCATATAAGTAAAAGTACTCTGCCAAAAATATTACCAAAAGGTCCTCCTTATGGCATTGACATTAATGGAATGATAGCATGAGAGTTAATACACTTTTTATGGTAACATTAATGCAGTAACTTCATTGTAGTTAAGGACATTTAATTTAGGAATGTACTTAAGTAATTTTTTAGGTACTTGGACTTAAATTGAGAATTTCCATTTTCTGTTAATACCTCCATTCCACCACATTTTGCAGGCAAATATTGTACTTTTTTTTTACTTTTGTACTTGTACCCCTATAACTTTACAACTTTAGTCACTAGTTCCTTTACAGATTATAGGCTGCATCACAACCAAGGTTGTGTATTTTACAAATATTTTATTTCATTAGTTACTGGATGAAAAAGCCACTGAATTCCGATAATCAGAAAAATACTGAATAATGGCTCTAATAATCAGCCAGGTTGAGAATTTATCAACCCACATTATACAGAGTATACATACATGCAAATATATACACAATTTACTTACACTGCTGCTTTTGTCACTTAAGTACAGTTAAGTTTGGATAATTTATGACTCAAGTACTATTTAATTTATTAATAATACTTTCTCTTAGAACAAAATATCTTTACCTTTACTCAAGTATGACTTGTAAGTACTTTATACTACACTGCATAATTGTTTGATTTCACTTTAATTGATGGATTCACTGCCAGCTAAGCAATACATTAATCTACCCGTTTTGCAATGTGTGAGTTTTTTACCTTATGTCTTTCTGTCTTTACAAAGGGCCATGTGGAGGTTTTGGTGGAGTGGCTTCCCTGCTCAGGATGGTAAGTATGTTTTTTGATGCTTACTGTTAATGGTTGGGCTTGGGTAGCTGAATTTACAAAAATAAACATTTGTTTTCATCTCAAACACCTCACATAAATGAAAGCATGGACTGATGTCAAGCATGTTACATAGTGGTAAAAATGTTTGGGAAGCATAATGTTATGGATTATAAATGATTCAACAACCAAAAAATAAATAAATAGTACACCCCTGTTCAATATGACTGAAATGTAAAATGAGTTAAAGTTGAATCATCTTACACTGCTGTTGGTATCATTAGGATGAAGTGTAGGATCATAAAATTGTTCATAAATGTAATTAAAAACCTGAGACTTTCCTGTGTTGGGATCACACTATTTTTATGTATGGTGCAATGTAATACATGTCATGTATTACATTCCCAACACCATTTCATTGTCCCTCCTGTCTGTCCCCTCATGTACAACTTTGTGCTACTGACAGATACTTTGGTTCATCGCTAAATAGGACTGTTTTCTGTCATCTTCTTTGATATTCTGTTATTACTAAGGCACATCAAGCTTTTTGCCTTGATTTTGCTAGTAAGTAAGAAACTCTTACTTGTTCTCTGAGACACTGCAGTACAGACTGATTTTGACAGGACAACTGCTAATTGGAACTCCTGTTTGTTTTTGTTGTTGTAACTTATGTTGTTGTTGTTTTGCAAAGCTTGATGAATTGAGATCAGGTTTAGGATTCAAGTGATTTAATTTCTAAGTGTTTTATTGTACCAGTACTGACCCCATAGAAACCCCTGGTCCAGATATGATCTCACAGTATCAGGGTTTTATACTGCAGTAACAAAAATGAGCACACCTCAAAGCTGAGCGAACTAAGTAAGACCAAACGACTCCTGCTATTATTTACTTTCCTCTACATTCACCTAAGCTCAAATCCATTGAACATTGATCGGTCCACTCAAAGCAAACAGTCTCTGATATGACAAGAACCTTTATGGATCACTGTCAAATCAAGCTCAGATACCACGAGTGATCAGGTGTTACAGAAACTTAAGGAGACCCTGCCAGATTGCATGCATGCTGTTATTAAAGCAAAAGGGGGACATATCAAATACTGTGTTTATTATTGTAATTACCAAAATAGTTTTACATCAGAAACAAATGAAAAATAGAGGTATTTTGTCTAGTGTTCTCAGACTTTATGAACCTTTAGTGTGTATGAGTTTGGATATGTTTTGTAATGTAATCTAGGGAAAGTACAAGATTGATTATGGGACAGTTCACCTGATTTGCTCCTTTTTTCATATCATTTTTTCCACTGCACTTTACAACTACTGTTGTTGGGACTGATGTGCTGATTTGCTCAGTTGTTTATAATGTTGGTGATGACATGTATCTGCTCACATGTAATGTGTGTGTGTGCGTGAGTTCTATTTCTTTGGAAAAGTGTTAGTCCATATTGTGTGCTGTTGTGAGTCTGCTGTAAAGAACTTAGAATGAGGTTATCTGTGATGTTATATGCAGGCCTTTTAGTTGCGTAATTTGTACAAACATCTGCAAAGTGAACTAATTGAGTGATTAGTGACACTTAAAGCAAACTAGCATTGCATCGATTTTGCCATATGTGTGGCATATTGGCACTTGTGTGTTGTTGCTGGTTTTTCTTTATATGTGTGGCATATGTTCCTAATTAAAGGCCACAAAGTAGTAGTGCAACTTCAGTGCAACAAAAGACAGTTCCCTGTGCTACACACATAAAATGGGAATATGTACAATGAGTTGCACAGAGTCACAGATCACAAAAGAACAGGAAAGAAGCTCTTTTGTAATACCATGGTGTACTAGTGTATACTTTTGTTTTGACTTCCAGATAGCAGCAGGGTGAGCAGACTTAGCTGGGTGGGTGTTGTCTTTTAGTATCCTTTGGGCTCTGCAGATATGTTACTTTAATGATGTCACTGATGCTCAATAGATGGTGTCAATGGAACACTCTCCTGGGTCATGCAAGAGCCATGCCAGTTTGTGATGTTAACAGTCAGGATGATTTCTATTGCCCTGTAAAAAAATGAGAAGAATTTAGCTGTGGAACTTAGCCTTCTGAGGTTTCCATAGCAATTAGAGCATTTTCTGCACCTTTTACATGCTTACAAAATACAGAACTATTATCTCTATCTGATAATAGCAGTCCTAAATTTTGGTGGATTTCTGTTAGCAGAAAAATGTGGTGTCTTTGTAATGCAAAACATTGTTGATTTCCGTATTCTACTCAAATGTTGTGATGCAGAAGTGGTTGAAGTTTGGCAAAGTTCCTTTTTAACTGCATAAAGTTAATGCGGCAGTGATTAAAATGAACACATTCTAAAAGAGGTTTACAAGACCGGATAAAACAATTGCCTGATAAAAGATATTTTCATAATTATGAAAAACCTCTGCACAGAGACTTTTTTCACTTTCTGCCATGTATCAGTTAGTCTAGCCATAACGGTCACCTCAATAAACTGTTAATTTCAAGTTGAAGATTTAAGTGGATGTGAATAGTTGTATCAAATTTCCAATTTAATTTAGAAATGTGGTGTCAATTTTCAAATTTAATGATAATTCTTACAGTTATTTGTGCAACTAGAACCAGGAACCTGAAGCTGTTGACCTGCTCCACCTCTGAGATCAAAGAGAATGTGTGTCTTTGCCTCCATCCTAAAATGAACAATTGGCTTCTTGGTTTTGCTGATGTTTGGCAGTGTATTGCTCTCTATGCACCATTCTGCAAGATTTCTAAATTTCCTCCTAGTTTGAACTGTCATTGTTGTTTATACTACATCCAGTGATGGTAGTGGCATCTGCATACTTCACAGGAGAGTTCCTTGGTTGTCTTGGAGTGCAGTGCGAATAGATGGGACTGATCACACAGCACTGGGGGTTTCCAATGTTGAGCACTTATATAGATGAGGTGTGACTGCCAGTCTGAAATGTTTTGGGTCTGTTTGTACGGACATCTAGTATCCGGTTGATGAGTGTAGTACTCAAGCCCAGATTGTTAAATTTCAGTCAGTTTCATGGGACAGATTGTTTCAAGTAGACAGCTGAAGTCAGCAAACAGCATTCTTTTGCATCTTTTCTTACAGGGATGTAGCATTAAATATACAGCGTAACAGATTAATTGGCGGCTGTGCTACATTGACCGATGATGTTTAAATTAAAATTTCCGGCTAAAATCTAAGTAAATGGTACATCCTTTTTTATACAAATCTGATCAGGTATAATTTACAATGATCACTTGATAATGCAATTTTGATTAGACCATGAACTTAATAGACTTAAATGATATCATTTCAAATCTTGTCTGGTTTTCATTTCAGGGTTATTTTTATTGCCGTTAATTGTCTTAAGTGCTATTTTTAAAGCTGAATATGAATACAAAATCAGATCAATGAAAGTTAAAAACATGTTGTAAACACATGTTATAAATAAGTGAGTCAATTGAAACTGACAGCCTTATTATATGTGCATATTATGAGGAGGAAAAAAGATGCAAATGCAGGCATACTTGAGTCCATGTCTTTTTACAAATACAGTGTCAACATAGTACTCTATATATATTAAACTGTTCAGTATAATATGATAGTAACACATTTTGCTGTGTTTCTTACAGTGGAGCAAGGTGGAAGAACTCCTGGGAGCCGAAAGAAAACATAGAAATCTAAAAGAAGCCGACAAATTGTCTGTTGCGCATGTTTTGTTTGTTGCTCATTGATTTTGTTATTGTATTATGATTTTAATGTTTGTTTATAACCTGAGTTCTACATAATTGTTTAAATTGTTTCATTTTTAAGTACTATGTTTATATTAAATGAATGACTAAACCACTGTTTTTGTTTAGAGTTTTGCAAAGAAGTGATTTGTTATGAGAAAACCGTGCACACTTTTGTACAAAGTTCCTTTTTTGTTGTTGTTGTTGTTGTTGTTGGTTTGTTTTTTGGGAATGGGGTAGGGTTTACTTGTTTATACAGTTATATATATTATATATATAAAAAGTTTGTAAAGTTAATTATCTGAGTGGTCAGATATTAAAGTGGAAGGTCTGAAAATCAAATACACCTGTTGTTGGCTGTGTTCCTTCATTAAGACTTATGATTGTTTGCAGGTAGTCAATTATAAGCCTGAATGTGTGTCTCCTTTAACTGAAAGTGCATTGGTAACATTTTACCTTCAAGCAAATGCGAATGAAGCCACAGATAATCGTTATCATTTTCACTGCAGGAAATTGTAGTGACTGCAATGTACAATTTTGCTTCATGTTGAAAAATATGAGAGATCCAATGATTTGCTGATGTAATTGGGATAGAAAATTATCCTTTTGTGACTGATATCCACATCTTGTTTTTTTTTTTTAACAAAAAAATCTCTCTACCACTAGGATTACCCTGCACTATGTCGAGATGTGTATTTATTCATATAAAACCGGACAGGTTGATCATCTTCATTTTCCTTTTTATTAAATCAAACATGGCCAATTCTCCCTTAGATATGGTAGTATATAATGGCTTCTTGACCGCTCCTGACACATTCTTTTTCACTCTCTATGAGTGCTCAATTATCTAAATGTTTAATATTGATATGTATACATATCTGCATTAACAGGCATATTATAAATTAATCTAAAATGTTTGGTATTTGGAATTTCACCCAGTAGGACAAGGTTAGAGCATACCAAAGAGTGGAACCAACTTGTTAAAACTGTAGAGTCAACTTATGTTTTACATTTCTGATATATACGTGGGAGACTGGTATTTAATATTGTGGGTCACTTAGTTCAAACAAGTATTTGCACTGGAATATGCCTTTATTGCATAACTTAAGTTTAAATTGGCAGATCTTTCAGAGAGATAAGGCTATGGTGGTACAACAATTTTTAAAGTAGACATAGGAGTTAAATGCAATTTGTTTCCTTTGGTTTTGTTTGTTTTTTTGCTTTGCTTTTTAGTTTAGAGCAAGTTGTTTCAGCATTGAGATACTATGACATACTGAAGAGGTTTGAGTAGTGGTGTGACATCTGTTACCACATCTTTATTTTTCATCTGAACCATGTACCTGGCAGCATCATGACAGTATCTTTTACAACGGTGATCCCATTATCATTACACACACATACATTTTAACACCTGGCCAAATTACTCATATATGCTTCTGTGTTATTTCCTGCTAAAATTTGTGCCTTCAGTGTGCCATAAAGCCAGAAAAACACACACACACTGAAAACACTGCCAGCTGATGCTGCAGTGACTGGAAACAAGTCACATTTATATAGTGCAGGTACATTGACTGGATATTGGATAACCCAGAACAGAAATATATAGCATTTCATTATGAAGATAAGTGTCCAGAATTATTATAATGGTTATTGTAATGGAGTAAGAATAAAAAAACAATCAACAAAACCTCAAGATTGTTCATTTCATCTGTTGAGCCACCAAAGGGCTGTTTGAATATACGCCTGGACCAAGGATGTGTCTGTGGATGTGAAAATTAAAACTTTGCTGTAGGACTAAACTGAATACATCGTTGGAAAGGTCTCGACCTGCTGAGTAAAAATATAGTGGTTTGAAGGTTATGGGTGGTTCCTGTCAGAAAATATTGACCTTTGACCTGTGAAATTTATGGATTTTGAGCAGGTCGCCATTCCTTAATGGAAGGTGATATAGACATGGGGCCAACTTTTATAGATAGCTTTTGACTTAAGCTGTATGATTGTACCTATACTGGTAATGCCACCTAATAGCTGCACTAAAGAATATGGCAAAAATATATTTTAACCCATTTTTCAATATGATATTTAAAATCTAATCACACTAACGTGTTCCCCATCCCTTAAAACCCCCCAGTGTACTGTCCTAGAATTTCAAATTTGCAATAATAGAAAAAAAAGTCAATTTTTAAAATAAAACTACAATTCCCTGGAGCTGCACCATTGACATGCCACAAATGACCGCCATATTTGTAGTTTTCCGGCAAAAATAAAAGATTGGAAATTAGGGTTAGGATTAGATCTAATCAATGAATAAATCAAATGTGTAGTATAGCCGAACTGCTAACTATACTGAAGTTAGATAAGGCATGAAAAAAAAAATAGTGAAGATGTTCGTGTTTTTAAGAGATTTTTGGATCGGCAGTAGTTATAAGCAGGGCCGCATATGGAGTTCTTCCTGTTGGCAATCAGGGTTGCAAAATAGGGTTACGTTTCGATAATCCAATGAATAAATAAAAAATCTACTAAAGCCGAATTTTCCATTACATTGAATACGTATAAACTATGCCAACCAAAAGAGAAATGAGGCTGAATTTCTTGTGTTTTTTAATAGTTTTCTTACGATGCATGACAAAAAATGGCGGCAATGTCTGTTTCCGGTTTCCAGACTAGGCTGATAAATAGTGTCATAGAGACTTATCTGTGCGATATTTCTAAAATATAGTATAGCCGAAATGTTGATTTGACTTAATTAACGTGATCAGTATGAATTTAAGTCAATAAAGTTGGTAAATTTCTGATACTTTTGAAGCTGTATCATGCGGCTTTATTTTATGCAAATCCCAGACATACGTCTGGTTATCAAAGTAGGGTCGCAAAAAAATGTTTCTGCCCAATAAATCCAATAATAATTGCAGCCGAAAGATGCATTACAAGCATGTATAATAATTGTTTTGATTGTTGTACATTTACCTTTATACATCGTGTGCTTACATGAGTTTGATTTCACGTTACTGCAAAAAGGCGTGCATGAAATGGAACGCAGCCTATCCACAGACAACCCATAGAATGTGAACGAGTCCCCACCTTTCTCTTATTCCTGAACGCCTGTCTTGTCTATCTCAATACAAAAATAAAAATCATGTTTACCTTGTTGAATTAACCCCCACCCTCCCTTACAAAAGACAAAACAAATACATTTGCTGAAAACCCCATAAACCTGGTGGAATACCTTAATGAAGTGAAATAATAATTAATGAATCAATTGTAATTAAATACTGACAGCATTATATCAGTGGCAGCATTATAATAATACGATAATGCACATGACACAGCACCCCTGAGTTGGAAATCTTTTTAATGTCAAGATTAGTCATTGATATCACGCTTCAGACATTGCAAATACACTATAAACATTGGAACATTGTATATCTGTCTTTCAGGTGTAGTGGTGTGGAAATGTAAAATGGCAAGCATTTCAGAAACATATCTGTAAATACTTTACACTTCACGTTAAGTGTATTTTGTATGTTATGTGCCCTCAGGGCTAAAACCTTCACAATTTGTAAGCTGCATAATGGACAAGGATCTCCTCAAAAGTAGTTTGGACTTCATAAATCCAACTTTTATGACTCGTTTCGACAATACAAACTTCTATCTTACAATTGGGATGGTCGCAGTCTATGATGTCTACACTGAATGAGTGCTGATGAGCAACAGGGGGTTAGACACTCTCAAAACTTTCTCTGTGTCAACTGGGAGCGTTTACTGCACTAAATTTTGTAATTTCAAGAATCCTAAAGAAAAACAATAAAATACAAAAAACTGCTGTAAGATTGTGGCGGGTGATGACATCAGTATTTTCCTCATCAAAGATGGTTTAAATCCACAACCATTCAATCACATTGGGTGCTAAACGTAATGATCATTTTTTTATAACCTGTCAAGCCTGATCCAGCCACACATCACTTTACACACATTTGTCCTCCTCATTTAAATGTTGGTGCATGCCAATACATGCAGTCAAACACAGTTGTTGATTGGACGGCTGAGTGGGACACAGTGGGGGCACGGGGCAGAGGATTCAACAGACACAGACCACGCTTGTCCTCAAGACAAGTGCGGCTAATTCACAGGCAATATGTTTGATAGCATATGGCAAAAGCAATAGGCCCACCCCTCATGCACCTGGCTCTTAAAGGGAATGACAGATGATACTCTAGTTTAATTTATCTTACACCCAAAACACACTCATCACACCCTACATGCACTTGCACCATGTGCCTCAGACAATGGGATATAGATTAGAGGTTTTCTTTTTTAAATTGGTTTTCATTTAACTGCCTGAAGCAAGGTCTACCACTAACACATCTGGGTTGACCTACAAAAATATGTTATCTCTTCATTTTCAACACTCAAAATGCTGCTGCTTAAATTTTACAGGTATGTACTACAACACTCCATCATCACCTGCTTGGGCATTTCCTCAGTTCCCTTGTAATGTAAAGTCTTGTACTACTACAGTGCGGTCTCTATAACTCTTCATCTGAAACCTCAGGAGTACTGTCCTCCTGCTCACTTTTCTCTTCACAATCCTCCATGTCTTCCTCAAAGATGACAGAGGAGTGTGTGTCAACATGGGCATAGGTGCAGGTGACTGTGCTCAGTTTTTGCTGCAAAATGTGCCTCTTGTGTAAAAGACAGCAGTGCAGGCCATGGTGTCCCTCCTCTGACAGCTCTCCCAGTGATGCTACAGTAAAGAATGAATAAAGATTAGACTGTCAAATAGGCAGCTTTTCATGCCAATTTTAGTTGTTTCATGTAAAAGAGTTAAATTGTCTAACTCTAGAGGATGTAAATGTTGGTGCAAAACAACATGTTTCTGGATTTGAGAAATAAATGCAATCACTACAGAACACGTACATTGTCATGCTTAATGGCATCACTTTACTGGATATTTGGCTGTTGTCAAAAGGAATTGCTCATTTCTTTAACAAAAAAGTGTTCAGGGATACATACTGTGGTTCTGAATGTCCTCTTTAGTCTGACGAAGGAGGCTGTCCATGTTGTCCAATGCCTTTCTCAGATATTGGCAGTGTTGGGTCATTTCCTAGACGATGATTATTTTCTCCTCTTCCATAAGCCTGACCAGCATGAAATGGTCAAACACTCGCCTCTTAAAGCGAAGACTCAACACTTTGAAAAAAGAATGAGATGTGGCAAAATTAAAACACCGAAACATTCAACTACATGTCTAGCACAGTGTTGTTCACTGGGTGTCTCACCAAGCTTGATGCTCTATGTCCTGTGACTGGCTAAAAGAAGGGTATCTTCAAGACTTAAAGGAAAGGATTACAAGATGGTTGATCAGTCTTGACGCTGCTGCTGCTCAAAGTAGGTTTACATTAGATGTCTACAGTAGGCTGGTGACAGCGTCCACCATCTGACAGCACTGATTTTTAGAGAAGTGAAATGACAGTGGATGGAGTAAGCAAGTTATGTAATCATTGTTTGCCCCACTACCATCTAACACTGGGAGCACTGACTATTGTGGCGAGCCTAGTGCATATATAAAATAATTAAGCCTCTCTTTTTGGGGGCGCAGACATAAGAACTGACCAATCACTGTGTACTTTGGTCACTCAAAGTTCCTCTTGTGTTGGACGAGTACCTACTCTGGAGCAGGACGGTTCCAACAGTTCTAAAGAGCTTTGAAAAAGTTCCTGATGTCCAAAAGTGAGAGTGGGATGACTCAGATGGTTTGGACATGTGTGGAGAAGAGATGTTGGTTTTATCAGGAGAAGAAAACTAAGGATGGAGCTGTTTGGCAAGCAAAATAGAAAAGGCAAAAGAATAACTTTATGAATGTGGAGAGTGAAAACATGCATGTGGCTAGTGTAGTACAGAGAGAGGCAGAGAGATGGAACAAATGGAAACACATGATAAATTGTGTTTTAACAGAACACAGGACTGTTAAAGAGCTTCATCACATCAACACGTGAAATCAATATCAGCCAAACTGATGAGCTTGTGTTTGATTATGGCTGTATCTGTATTAGTCTCAAATTAGTATTTTTTCCCCATATTCCGTAGTTTCCTTGATTTTTGTAAAGAAGTAGAGTCAGATGATGTATGACATGCCCCACAAAGATGTATTACTTTGATAGTAACTAAAAGCTGGTTACAGCAAATGCAATAAAAGCTTTGCAAGTTAACAGTATTAACAATAACTGCTAATATATGTTCAAGAAGCACTTGTTGACAAAATGAAGGTTGCTTGTATCTATTCTAACTGTTCAGCTTAGTGTGCCACATGTCACAGGCATGTGACATGTGGCAATAATAATTTCAAATAATCAGTGAGAGTACAAATAAGTAATAACAAATAATAATAACTAAAAATAATAGATCAGGAAGGTATTTCATTGAGTATCATATCCTGCCAGTGCTGCTCCCATGAAAACGTAGTGAAGGTCAATGGTTAAGCAAGTGTATGTTATAGTAACATACTGTATTTTTGACATTATAGTTAAGACTTCCTATGACAAGATCATACAAATTACAATGTCGTGTCTATCTTTTGCACTGCATGGCAAACCTCTGTTCACAGCAAGTTATTAAAATGATGATTCAATGATATATACTGGTGATATATCTTAAGAATCCAAAGAAAATTCAGAATTTCTAAAGCATACAGCACTTTGCTTACCATCACCTTGTGCTTCCCAAGGCGGAATTGTATCCTCGGAGAGACTGCATACTTCTTCCAATGCAATTTTCTCCCCGTGGGCAGCAACACTGTTGTAGTGCATTATCCGCTCTCTGAGTTTCCTCTTGAGTTCACTCAGTCTCCTCTGTTTGCGTTGCCTTGTCTGGTTGCTGTCTATGAGGTGAAAAAGTTATTTTTTTAGGAAAGACAATAAAAATTAAAAAAATAAATAAAAAAAAGTAGTTATGTGACATAATATCAAATACCATTTTGTCGATAGAGATCATGCTTTTTTCTTTGGAGTGAATAGATGATCTCATCGATTTCTCTCTGGAGTTCTTCCAGGCTGCTATGACCTCCGTGTCTGTCTAGAAAAACAAAAACACACAAAGTGTACCATTAAGTGTACCATAAATTGTTGTATATTAGTTGTTTTGACTCATGATGGAATAAATACTGCATGCTTTTCAATGGATTGCATGCATTAATGCACCACAAAACTGTGGCACAATGTGTATGTATGTCCATTGGGGGAAAAGAACAAAAAAAAAACAAAACAAAAAAAACCCTCCCTGCTGTGTGTGATTCCACATCACTTTGAAATTATACTGTATGATCTATCCTGGTTGGATTTGGATGGATTTATCACACAGACACATGGTGATGGCATCTATAGTGTATCTCATCTATACTTCTTCTCACACAGCTCATCACATATCCAGAGGGAAGCTGTGCCAGCTCTTACATTAAAAAAAGGACTGAGAATGACGATAAATGGTAAAGAATGAGAAGACTTTTAGCTTAAAGAGAAAATTAAATGGCAAAAGTGGTATGTTATGGATAAATACGAACATTGATGCCATCATTCCTGTTCCACAGTTACTTCTGTCATGTATTACAGCACAACCCGTCCATTTATTCCTCTGCCAGACTGGCTGATCATTAAATTAAAATGTGTGATTGTTTGGGTGTTGCTGTCTAGTAAAAAGAATGTCTACAGATGATACATCCGTATTTTTTTTGGGTACAGTTATCTCGAGCAGCATCCACTGTCTTTGCTAATTGATGTGCATTTAAGGGTCTGGGAGATCCATGATGGTTGAGAGAGAACAATTTTCTTGCCACATGATTAGAGAGGACTCAGTGAAGTATAATTTGTGTAAGATCATGGGTGATTTTCAGTATGCCAAACTGTCAGGTAACTAGTTGATTGATTAGGGACTGACATCCTGCATCATGTAGTCCAACTTGACACATACAGTCTGTTAAGATCAAACTGTCATTGGCTGCTCATCGCCCAGCTTCCATTTGCTATCTGTAAGGTAACTGTTACCTTTTCTTTAAAAAAGGATTTAACTATTTTCTTGCCCGGAGTCATGCAAATGCATGCATGCAAATCAAGTTCCTCACACTATTTTGCAGACGTCACTATATCCAGGGTTAAGTGCCGCCCCAGATGAACTGCTCTAGGGTCAACCTGTAAGTGAGCCAAGACTACCCAATCTTTCGATTTGGATGCAACAGCTGCAAACAAGATCAGTGTTAACATAGTCACATTGTAAAACGTATAGGATATTATATATAAAAGAAGTAAAAGATTTTCTCAAAGAGAATGATATACCAGTAGCTGCCCATTGCTCAATGTCTCGAACCCACTGCTCCATGTCCTCTTGGGAAATACCGAGCTCCTGCTTCAGAGTCTCGAGACTGGCTGCCTCCATTTCTGTTCTCTGTGTAGTCTATTTACAATGAAGAACAAATATCCATAATTAAGCCGAAAGGTGTAATCTCATAACACGTTAAAATTGGAAAGTCTGTATAGCTATATATTTGTAAGAACCTATGGGACAAAATTTTAGTGATAAAACATTTCTGAATTGACATGAGTGCTTTTCCTGCCCACCCTACTGCCATTAAAGGTGGCTAATGTACTTGACAGTATCAACAAAAATAATAAGAACCAAACAATAAATTCAAACTGTCAGTCTCAGCTTACTTGCCTTTAAGAGTCAGTCTGAAGAAAACACCTATTGTATAGTGTAATGACACCTAAAAGGAGGTTTCTCACAAATGTTGAAGTCATATTACTGAACAAAAAAAGCACATCTGCCTGTGCTTGATCGAAACAGAATAGTCATTATATTCCCATGCCACTGTCCTTACTTAGAGGCCCTGGTGCTGATGGCAGTTGCAAATAAGGTGTGTGTATGTTTTGGGGGGATGTTATAGAAACTGGTTTAATGCAAGAATGAACAGACAAACATTCAATTGAGAGCACTGCTGTTGCATCAAAGCCTGTTTTCCTGCTTATATACTTTTCCTCTTATCACTGAGACATGATATGGTAATGAGCGTTCTTTCTTCAAGACCACGAGAGAACACGACCTATTGACTTATAAACACAACATGAACGCCAAAGGAAAATGCTAAGAGATAGAGAGTGTATTTAGTGAAAAAAAGAAACAAAGTAAGAAATTTACTGTCTAACAAAGCAATGACATTTTGGAATCTTTTGGATTTTCTAAAGTTTTCTCACTACTTTTCATTAACCAACATGTGTCTAGTGCTGGTATTCTAAACCACAAGAACCAACCAATGTTATAAATGTTTACAGTGTAGACTTACTTTGGCATATCTCTTTGCCAATGTCTTGTCAAGACCCTCCACTTTCCTGTTGTTCCATCCCATGGCAAGCACTGTGATCATATCTGCTCTGCCTGGAAAAAATGGATAGATGCACATTTAAAACAATTTGACATTTTGGTACCATTCCAAAGCAGGCAGAGGTTTCTGTACCAACCTGACTTGGTCATGTACTTTGTGGTCAGAGCAGCCCTTGAGAGGAAACTATTAACTTGTTCCACCTCCTCGCCAATGGTATTTCCAGCACCTTCTTGGCTTCTGCCACCCCACTTAACCTGCTCCACAACATAAACAATAAGATGAACACATTTCACATTTAAATAATATTTTCTATAACATGCATCCATAATTCATTTTGTTATTGTTAGTAAATCAAGTAAACTCTGAAATGTACAGCAACAGAATAAAGCTAGTTTCCACAAAGCAAGTCTATTACAGCTGATTTTAGTTAAACCTTTAACCTTTTTTCACCAAATATTATTGAATCATAGATAAACAGTATGTAAAGGTATATTCTACATACTTCATGGGTCTTGCGAGGCTGATATTTTTGTTACCTTTGTAACACTTTATTTACCAAGTTTAACCACATACAATATTATTTACACATATATAATATAGTTAGGGAAGGGGAACTGAACCCATCCCCCGTAGGGGACCGGAGGCGCACGGGCCTTCCCCCAGGACACTTGGCCACCCTGGAACCCCCAGTTATCTTGACGGGGGCGCTGGCCACGTCTGCCATAGCGGACGGTGGTCCAGCCCCCTCCGTCATGCCAAGAACCCATTGGGTTTCTTTTGTGTTATGTGTTTTCAGCTTTGTTATACTATGAAATATTTAAATATATAATTTTTTTTTATGAAATATGTATAATGCTTATGAAATAAAACTTACATATATGAAATAAAATGAAATATGAAATAAAAATGTCCCTAATTTGGGTTAGGAAAAGAGAATGTTTGGACTCCACCATCCGATAGGATGGTGGAGTCAGTGCACACTCCATCCAGCCCGTCCAAGTATGGGACAGTCCCATCCCCCCAGAAAGAGAGACCAGAGCAGGTGCAAATGTTTTTACATATAACAATGCTTACTATTATAATTAATTTGTACATAATGATGGCACTGTAAAATAGGTAGAGATATATATGAGAAAGACACAGTGGAAAATAAAAGAGGGTTGGGTTGTGGCGAGAGAAATGATGTAATGGTTGGGTCTTAGGTCAAATTGAGAAATGGTGGGGGTATGAGGAGGATATAATTTGGTTTAAAAAAAAGGGGGGGGGGGGGGAGATCCAATATGGTTGAAGTTAGGGCCAGGTTATGGTAGGGTTGGGATTAGAATAAAATTAGGCTTGGGGTTATGTTTGGGGTCAAATGGTTAGGTTTAGGGCCAGATTAGAGTGAGGTTAGGTTTAGGGAAGGGGAACTGAACCCATCCCCCGTAGGGGACCGGAGGCGCACGGGCCTTCCCCCAGGACACTTGGCCACCCTGGAACCCCCAGTTATCTTGACGGGGGCGCTGGCCACGTCTGCCATAGCGGACGGTGGTCCAGCCCCCTCCGTCATGCCAAGAACCCATTGGGTTTCTTTTGTGTTATGTGTTTTCAGCTTTGTTATACTATGAAATATTTAAATATATAAAAAAATTTTTATGAAATATGTATAATGCTTATGAAATAAAACTTACATATATGAAATAAAATGAAATATGAAATAAAAATGTCCCTAATTTGGGTTCAATAAAATAAAAATGTCCCAAAAATGGCCTTAATGTAAATAAAAATGTCCCTAAAAACGGGCTATCTCAAACAAATTAAAGTGTCCCAAGAATGGGCTTTTTAATAAACAAAGAGTGTGTCCAAATACTGCGACGTTTCGGCCCTGTATGGACCTTCTTCAGGCAGGACACACAGCAAAGAAAAAAAGTCCCTGATCTGGGTTCTCTAAGGAGATGTCTACCTTTCGGAGGTCTAAGCAAAAATGAGCTCTCTGGTAGCCTGTCCCTCCCTTTTATATTCTCCGCCCCCTGTGTCTAAAACCATGAATTAAAGTTTATCGCCTAAAACTGTTTGTTAATTTTAACCTTATATCCACCCTATGAAATAAAATTCTTGTATTTTAACCCTTTCTGAATGTACTTTCATGAATTTCAATGCAATATTTATAACTAAATAAGTATTAAAAATTTTTTTAAATAATTTTAAATTTAAACCCTATAAATGCCAATAATAAAAAAAGGTTAGGGTTAGGCATGACATAAATTAAAGCACCCCCCCCTTTTTTTAGGTTAGGTTAGGTTAGTTAGGTTAGCTAGTTAAGAAGAAGAAGAAGTTAAAGGAGTTAGGTTAGGTTGTGTTAGGTTAGGAAGTTAGGTTGTGGTTAGTTAGGTTAAGAAGAAGAAGAAGAAAGAAAGGTTAGGTTAGGTTAGGTTAGTTGAAGAAGGTTAGGTTAAAGAAGAAGAAGAAGAAAGAAGAAGTTGTAGGTTAAAGAAGAAGTTAAGAAAGAAGAAGAAGGTTAAGAAGAAAGAAGAAGAAGAAGAAGTTAAAGAAGAAGAAGAAGAAGAAGAGTTGTGGTAGGTTAAGTTAAAGAAGAAGAAGAAGAAGAAGAAGAAGAGTTGTGAAAGAAGAAGAAGAAAGAAGAAGAAGAAGAAGAAGTTAGAAGCTAGGTTAGTTAAAAGAAGAAGAAGAAGAGGTTGTGCTAGAAGTTAAAGAAGTTAGGTTGTGGGTTAAAAGGTTAGGTTAAAGAAGAAGAGGTTAAGAAGAAGAAGAGGGTTGTGCTAAAGAAGAAGAAGTTAGGTTAGAGTTAGGTTAAAGAAGAAGAAGAAGAAGAAGAAGAAGAAGAAGAAGAAGAAGAAGCAGCTAGTTAAAGAAGTTAGTTAGGTAGGCTAGGTTAGAAGAAGTAGGTTAGGTTAAGAAGAAGTTAGTTGTGTTAGGTTAAAGAAGAAGAAGAAGAAGAAAGAAGTTAGGTTAGAAGAAAGAAGGTTAGTTAGAGTTAGAAAGAAGAAGAAGAAGAAGAAAAGAAGAAGAAGTAAGAAGAAGAAGAAGAAGGTTAAAGAAGAGTTAAAGAAGAAGAAGAAAGAAGTTAGTTGTGCTAGTTAGAAGAGGTTAGTGTTGTGTTGTGGTTAGTTAAAGAAGAAAGAAGAAGAAGAAAGTAGTTAGGCAGTTGTGTTGTGGGTTAGAAAGAAAGAAGAAGAAGAAGTTAGTTAAAGAAGAAGAAGGTTAGAAAGAAGAAGAAGAAGAAGAAGTTAAGAAAGAAGAAGAAGAAGAAGAAGGTTAAGTTAGAAGAGTTAGGTTAGGTTAAAGAAGAAGAAGAAGAAAAGAAGAAGAAAGAGGTTGAAGAAGAAGAAGAAGTTGTGTTGTGGTTAGGTTAGGTTGTGAGAAGAGAGTTAGTTAGTTAAAGAAGAAGTTAGGTTAGGTTAAGAAGAAAGAAGTTAGGTTAAGAAGAAGAAGAAGTTAGGTTAGGTTAGGTTAGTTGTGTTAGTTAAAGAAGAGTTAGAAGAAAGAAGAAGAAGTTAAGATAGAAAGTTAGGTTAAAGAAGAAGAAGAAGAAGAAGAAGTTAGGTTAAAGAAAAGAAGAAGAAGAAGAAGAAGAAGAAAAGAAGAAAGGTTAGAAAGGTGGGTTGTAAGAAGAAGAAGAAGAAAGAAGAAGAAGAAGTAGGCAGTTAGAAGAAAGAAGAATAAAGAAGAAGTTAGCTAGTTAAAGAAGAAGAAGAAGAAGAAGAAAGAAGAAGAAGAAAGTGTTGTTAAAGAAGAAGAAGAAGAAGTTAGGTAGAAAGAAGAAGAAGAAGAAGTTAGGTTAGGTTAGGTTAAAGAAGAAGAAAGTAGGTTAGTTAAGAAGAAGAAGAAGAAAGAAGAAGAAGAAGAAGAAAGAAAGAAGAAGAAGAAGAAGAGAAAGAAGAAGTTGTGCTAGGTTGAAGAGTTGTGTTGTGTTGTGCTAGGTTGTGCTAGGTTAAGTTAGGTTAGTTGTGAGTTGTGCTAAGAAGTTAAGAAGTAGGTTAGGTTAGGTAGTTAAAGAAAGAAGAAGAAGAAGAAGAAGTTGTAAGAAGAAGAAGAAAGAAGAAGAAGAAAAGAAGAAGAAGAAGAAGTTAGAAAAGAAGTTAGGAAGAAGAAGAAGAAGAAGAAGTTAAAGAAGAAGAAAGAAGAAGAAGGTTGTGCTAAAGAAGAAGTTAAAGAAGAAAGAAGGTTAAAGTGTGCAAAGAAGAAGTTGTGAAGAGAAGCTAGAAAGAGTTAGTTAGGTTGCTGCTAGGTTAAAGAAGAAGTTAGGTTGTGTTAAAGAAGAAGAAGAAGTTGTGTTGTGGTTGTGTTAGTTAAAGAAGAAGAAAAGAAGAAAGGAAAGAAGAAGTTAGGTTAAAGAAAG
This sequence comes from Epinephelus fuscoguttatus, assembly GCF_011397635.1. NCBI lineage: Eukaryota > Metazoa > Chordata > Actinopteri > Perciformes > Serranidae > Epinephelus > Epinephelus fuscoguttatus. Next base: position 418 of record NC_064759.1, on the reverse strand, counting down.
AAGAAGAAAAGAAGAAGAAGAAGAAGAAGAAGAAGAAGTTAAAGAAGAAGAAGAAGAAGAAGAAAGAAGAAGTTAGGCTAGGTTAGAAGAAGGTTAAAGAAAGAAGAAGAAGTTAAGAGGTTGTGAGTTAGGTTGTGCTGTGCTAGGTTGTGTTGTGCTAGGCAGTTAGGTTAGTTAGGTTGTTAAAGAAGTAGGTTAAAGAAATAAAGAAGAAGAAGAAGAAGAAGTTAGGTTAGGTTAGAAGAAGTTAGGTTAGGTTGTTAGGTTAGGTTAGGTTAGGTTAGGTTAGGTTAGGTTAGAAGTTAAGTTAGGTTAGGTTAAAGAAGAAGAAGAAGTTAGGTTAGGTTAGGTTGAAAGAAGAAGTTAGGTTAGTTAAAGAAGTTAGGCTAGGTTAGGTTAGTTGAAGTTGTGTTGTGTT